>NC_134710.1:341359516-341659516 GCF_043290135.1 Rhipicephalus microplus
ATGTATGTTTAGTTTCCATGGCAATGTTTAAATGTTTTTTTTTCTTGCTTGAAAAGCTTCCGCTGCAGTGCTTCTAGAAGGGAAGAAGAAAACAATACAAAAAGCATACGTTTTGCGACCAGTCGACGTTCTTCGCGTCTTATTATTTCACGGTGCGTTTTCGTGCAGCCACCGCTATTTTTTTTTTTGCTGCATCGTTTACCAACCAGCACGTTACTTCTCGCGCTGCACCGACGCTTCTTCCGCCTTATCGTGCGAGAAACTGGTGCGCGGTGGGCCTGTTTCTTCTGCGAAATGAGTGACGAACGTGAAACGGGCCTGTCTTACTTGGCCCGTATGACGGATGCAGAATGATGGACTTTGGAGCGTCACTTTATCCCCACATCTTTGATTGTTTTTTCGCGCCGCCACCTCGGCGGTGGAACGGCTGCACTTAGCACGATGGGTTGGGTGCGATTCCCGACTACGACGGATGGAATCCGAATACGGAGGAATGCAAGCACTCCCGTGGGCTTAGACATTGGCGCACGCCAAAGGGTCGAAAGTACTCTACTCAAGTTCGAAACTGTGGTGCACCTGATAATCAAGTCGTGGTCTGGCGCGGAAAACACGAGAATTTATTAATTTGAAATGTTCCCTGCAATTGCTCCTAGCAACTTAAATTAATTCCAAATTTCGTATAACTTCCTTTTGATTCATATATAAGGTTTATCGTCGCAAAGCCACCATATGGTTATGAAAGACACCGTAATGGATGGCTCCGGAAATTTCGACAACCTCAGGCTCTTTGACGTGCACCCAAATTTGAGCTCACGGATCCACAACACTTTCGGCTCCATCGAAAAGGCAGCCGGGATTTGATCTCGCGACCTGTGTGTCAGCAGCCGAGTAGCTTAGCCACTAGACCACCGTGGCGGGGCGTATAACTTGCCTTTTACCGCAAACTCCATGCCCCTTGAAAGTTATGCACCTCCTTATGCCTCCATAGAGGTCTAAATGGCACAGGCTCAAAAACATGACGAAAAAAAAGTCTGCCTGTTTTTTTCTACGAACTGTCAAACTACGTTGTCTTTATATATGAACACGTGATGAGCGGATGAATGGCTCATGATGTAGGGCGTAAAATTAGAATTAATAACCAGTTTTATACTGAATTACGCCTTCTGAACGCTGGTTAAAAAACCGAAAAAAATGACGCACTGCCCAAGTCGCAAACCTAGGAGAAAACAAAACAAAACAGGAGGATAGGCAGATCACTGGGCATGGTTTAATCTCCTTGAGGGAAGTTATCGTTGCAAATCTGATCACGGAAATAGATTCCTTGAGAGACCAAAAATATTGTTTGCCTTTCTCGCTCTGGAGATAGCCACTTGGTGTGTGCACTGCCCCCTTTCACAGCGTAGTCATCTCCTAGCTGTAGATACATGCCGAATGCGCTTCATCGCGGTGGTCTAGATACTTGGCTGCCGACCCGCAGGTTGTGGGATCGAAGTCCCGGCTGCAGCGGCTGCATTACCGATGGAGGCGGAAATGTTGTAGGCCCGTGTGCTCACGTTTGAGTGCACGTTAAAAAACCCAAGGTGGTCAAAATTTCTGGAGCACTCCACTACAACGTCTCTCATAATCATATGGTGCTTTCGGCACGTTAAACCCCACATATCAATCAATCGTAGATGCCAAGTGCGGTGATAAGTTTGGAAATTACCGACCTCAGTAATTTGCATACTATCACTGTTCGAGGCTATACGGACGCTACGGCATCACAAGTGAGCTGCTGTGGTAGTAAACATCACCATGACACTACTCCCATTTTGTTCCGGTCTAGACGCACGCATTTGTGAGTGTGTTTGGTATAGTGGTACTGTGTTCGGATGATGTAACCAGTCGCAGTAGTAATCGTCGTGCGACTGGATATATCAGCGCCTGTGCGTGTCCGTGCCTTATGTCTCCGTCGTTTTGAGCTGTGCGATTGAGCTGCAGGTTTGTCGACCGTGTCCTGTCGCATTTTTGAATGTCTAACCAAGAATTTTAACAAAAGCCATCGCACTGTATACTACTAAATCTTATTTTTTCTTTTCTTCCCTGAAGTTATTTAGTTGTTTGGTTTGTGGGAGGATAACTGGCAGTTTCACTGTGCGAACGTCCGCTCGCCTGTGATGAATATTCACCTATAGTCGGCTTTTGAGCGCCAACTAACATTAAAAAAGTATAGGAAAAGATTTGTGGTACAACTGCAACGAGTTGCTCACCGCCGTACCTTCCCTTTCACTTTCGTCTTCAGTAACTGATGCTTTTAGACCGATTTTGTAGCGACTTCATAAGAGAGTCACAAAATCGATGAATATACGCGGATCGTGTTTTTGCGAACCGGTCAAATTAAATTTCATCGTATACTGCGTGCTGATTCTCGTGGACGTCATGAGCATTGCGAAACCTGATGGGACATTTTATTTAGCTGCGTAATAAATTATAGCTCTTTCTTTTAACGCCATAACGTTAAAGAGCTCGTTTTGCGGGAATTCTGGCGTCGGCGTCGTTGGTTGTGAGTCAAAAATCATCTTACGCGTGACTGAAAAATCGAGAACGATGAAAAAATCGAATTAATAACAAAAAAATCCGAGGTCAGAGTGGCGATCGAACCCGGGTTATTTGCGTGGCAAGCGGATGTTCTACTACACAGACACGCGTATGTTTGTGAATAGAGTGAAAATAACTTCCGCCACTTGGAAATGCCCTCAAAGTAGTCTTGATTCTGTACAAACACCTGCGTCCAGAATACATGCTATAAAATACATGAAATATTGCAGTAATAATGCTTGTTACAAGCGCGCATTGCAATCGGCCGTCAGAACATGTGATTATCGTAATGACTTCGAGGTTTAAAACTGGTAACCCGCTACTAAAGGAACACACGCTACTGCGGCTGTTTCCTTAAGGCCATGTAGTGGGTGCATAACAAGTTCGAAGAGGTTCAGTGCACCAAGTGCTTGAAGTATATACGCACTACGAACAGAAGATCGCTATTGCGTTCGACTCCTAAAAGCGAAGCTTTAGGGTCCTCTAATTTTTTGTAAATTTTTGTTCACCTGCATGAAACAGAGCAATGAGAAGGTAGCTTTAGACCATCTATGCAGATTGCCTATGATTATTCGCGTTTAAATAAATTAAATTCTGACGCTCTCCAAAGGGCCCACCCGCAGTTTTAGCTTGGCACAGAAAGTGTAAGAGGGCCCCTTGTTGCTATCCAATGGAGTAATGTTGTTGCAGGGTGAACTGCAAAGCCAATAGGAAATAAAGAATATATATACAACTGATTATAGAGTAAAAATGGAGGACAAAACGAGGGGAGCTTGATGTGACGGGGAGTATATGATTATTACAGTGATGTTTTTTCGGGAGACAATACCATTGTGAAATGTAAAATCAAAAGCACCATCTGACTAAATTTATGAACACCCAATGTAAGTTTCAATCATAAATGGCGACTCAAGCCATCAAGAAAATCGAGCTGCAACCAAGTTTTTTCGAGGGTGAAGCGACAATTTGTGCGGATCATGCAATGGAGAATTTAGGGCGGCATTCCCCGCTTTAGTGCTAAGTACCCCGTTATGACGCCGCCTTTGACACCATAACGCTATAATTTTATGATTTTTCCACTCGCAGTGATATGAAACAAAATTTACTAAAAATACCCATAACAATCAAATGAACATAAAGTTCAGGCAGCTGATTGAATTTTCACAGCAATAAAGCTCATATTTTCTCATCGTTATTCTTGATTGATTTGTAGGGTTTAACGTCCCAAAACCACCATATGATTATGAGAGACGCCGTATTGGAGGGCTCCGCAAATTTTGACCACCTGGGATTCTTTAACGTGCACCCAAATCTCAGCACACGGGCCTACAACATTTCCGCCTCAATCGGAAATGCAGCCATCACAGCCAGGATTCGATCCCGCGACCTGCGGGTCAGCTGCCGAGTACCTTAGCCACTAGACCTCCGCGGCGGGGCCTCATCGTTAATGTTTATCAATTATTGTGAGGAAATCACAAGAAAGTAAGATATGTCTATGGGATATTCATCATGCGTGCACGTGTACCCTGTCACTGCAGATATATATCTTCATGTGACGGTAAACGCGGACCTCCTGTAAGCGCAGGGTGTGTCCACGAATGCACATCATTATCGTTGCTGAATTTTTCGGAGATGTGAACTTATTCACAAGGTCTATGCTGTTTTTCAAAGAAGCTGTTAACTCAGATATTCCACGCACAATTCGTATGGCTAACGGAAAGCGCTATGCACATATTTTATAAAAACACACGAGCACAGCGTAGTCTTCGGTGTTTTCAAGCATTCCGTATTTGTTGTCATTACGTCTCATATACCTTTTATAGTTTTAAGTACTTAACGGTTTAGTATATACTGCCGAAAAAAAATGAATGCATCCACAGTTCGCATAAAATTCTCACTAGAGGCACTGTTCGCCATTACGATAATAAAATCATGTATTGTATGCTTGCATTATAGGAGAGCACAAATAAAAAAAATCGAGAAATATTTTAGATTAATATTTGAGCAACAATAAGTTTTTCATACTCCTGTGTTCTCCTTCGCATCGACAGAAGACGTAACAACGAAAGCGCCTTGACTCGCAGTTTTACTGCGCCAGTATAAGAACATCGTGTAAGGCACCAGCCCCAGTACAAGGCACCGGCTTGCTACGGAAATACAGTCCTCAATGAAGCGCGGGCCACACTCGTGCATTTGTATGTGCTGTTTTCCAATAATTGATGCTGTCTTGATTGAGGACCAGCCGGTGATCAGCCACTTCTAATATGGTAATCTCATCTTTTATGGAGGGTTTTGGTCACTGAAGGCCAACACATTCTGTTGTTGACTTCATTCATATAAACGCAAAACCTCATGTTCTGGCACCGGACCAAGGACGTGAAATATTAGGTACGGTGGAAACTGCATATAGGCACGCCCTAACGCCCAGCTTGCTAACAGTCTGCACCGTTCACCGCAAACAGTCAGCTACAATCCTTCAGAAATTGAAAAAAAAGACTGAAAGAAACAACGAATAAAACGAAATGTCAAGCGTGCACAACGAAACCTTTGATATGCCCCATTTTCCCGATAGTGAAAGGGCTTGTGATTTTTGGGACAGAGTTGTTGTGCTGCATGTTGGCCATGCGTCGTAAATTAACATCATGAACCGGCACGCCTTCAATCACCACCCAAACACTATTGTTTTCAAAAGAATGGCAATAGCAGTAGCTGAAATGGCCAGTACCTAATAGCCAAGTATAGCAGAGAAAAGCAAGGTGTGGAGAGGAGAGGTGAGAGGGTCAAAGCATAGTCAAGCCAGGACTAGCTGGTGCTCACCAGCTTTGCTTGCAAGATGATGTGCTATTTTTAATTCGCGTTGATACTCTGATGCATGGCATCGGTAATAGAAAATAGCGTGAGTCGGGGGGTGGGGTTGCCGCAGAGGGACTGGCTGGTATAGTGTTTTCAGATTGGGTGTTGGGGATAGCACTAGAGTGAAACTCGAACATTGATTACCCGCACAACTGTTTTGTCATGTCTACATTCCTTCGCGAGTGCGTAGACGTTTCCGTGCATTTTTACATCAAGTGAGACCTTGTAGTGATACAGACGCTGATCGTTCTGCAACTAAGCCAGCAAAAAGAAGAAACCCCTTGTTCCGGTTTTCAACAAGGAATCAAAATTAAACCGCACTGTAGCGTACTATATTTATAATATAGTAATATTAATAATAAGAGTTGTTCGGGTTTAACGTCTTGAAAGCACGATATGATTTTGGGGATGCCATAGCTGAGAGCTTCGGATATTTCGACATGCGGGTAATTTAACGTGTGACCCAAATCTTAGTAGACTGGGCTATAGCATTTCGCCTTCATTGAAATGCGGCCTCCGCGGCCGTGATTCTATCAAGTCACCTGTGAGCAGAAGTCTAGCAGCATAACCACTGCACCACCGACACAGGTACAACATTATTGCTGGTGTGATTCGAGCACACTCGTTGGCCAAGGCCTCAAATCCAGCTTTTTTAAGTGGACTTAGTTTGTCGCCCAGAAAATTGAGTTGCTCAAATTTTACCTCGGCAAGATTAAACTTTCGCCAAAATATGTTGTATTCTTTTTTAGGGTATGTATGGTGACGGCTATAAGTACGAAGTAATTGATTTTTGTCAATGTAATTCCCATGGCAGGCATTGTAGGCTGTGGTAAACACACGCAAGAATTTCTGAATAATAGAAGTAGGTGCATACTCACTGGGGTAATCATTCTGAGAGAAAAAAGTGACAGTGAGCGGTGAAAGTTGCTGATCAATCTGCCGCCACACACCGATATGATGCATCCACACTTCATAAAAAACAAGAGGAAATCCACTCCAACATATTTAAAGGAGCGATATCTCTACCAAGAATGGGAAAGATAGATGAAAGTGCCTTTAGTTATCATTATTTGTTTGTGCAATCAAGAATTAAAGGTCATAATAAATTGAATATGAACTTTATAGTGACAATGACGTAATTCATATTTAGAAATACGGTCCAAGCATGGAAAGTTTCAAGTCACGGATTTGTCACAAAGCATGACTACGCAAGCGCTAACAAAAAAAAAAAAATGTATCAGAGTAGTGGGGAGGCATGAAAGGACTGGCTGTTCAGCGGTTAAAGATGAAGCGCTTCTGTACAATGAAAAGTCATCATCATTATTAGTTGCGTACACAAATTGACGCTACGTCAACGAAGCTTGTGAAACCATAAGTTGGAGCAAGAGTATATAGAGCAGCGGCCACGTCTGTGTAGAGCACGTGAGCAGCTGGTAGATTTTCGCTGTGTGGTGCGACACCTTGACGCTGTTCCGGGCTCTGACGACGTTAGCCTGACTATATACTAGTCCTCTCATGCTCCTGATACACTACGTCAGAGCTCGAAAATGTCTCAAGGTGTCGCCCTGCAGAGCGCAAATTCGCTGCTCGCGCGCTCTACACAGACGTGGCTGTGTAGACATGGCTGTGTGTTATAAATGCATAACACACATAACAAGATGCAATAAATCAAGTGACAACTAACGCTAATGACAGCTGCCATTGCGGCTCCACGAAAGGTGTTTAGATGTTCAGCCCGAGGGCGCGGGTTCAATTCCTGGTCATGGCGACGGCCGGATTTCGGTACAACAGAAATGTGTAGGGTAGAGTGGGGGAAAATGAGACCCGGGGCAAAACGCTACCCTTTGACTTTGCCGGCCTCTGAAACTGACGCAAAAACTAGTTTATTTTGTTTTCTTTTTTTTAGCGATAAGTTCAGGTCCTTGGGTAGCATTCCATGTGTAAAAGTTGATGATTGCTCACAAAGTTTACGTGACTGGTGTCGATGGGTTCGTGACCCGTCAAAAGGGGTGAAATTCCGCTCAGCCAAGCTTTCTGATCCGTGCATGAGGCTACTCCTGCGTCAGTCTAGCAACGTAAATAATTATTTCGTTACTTTAAACTACGTGCTACATAACACCAAAAGTTTAGTTTGTTTGGTGCGTTGCGAAAAACCGGACATTTTTAGGACTCTCTGGTGGAACCTTTTTTGTCGACGCGCCCTAATACGGCAACAGCAATAGTTTTGCGGCAGTCTCAATCAACCACTGGGGTTCAATCATTAACGCTGTTTCAGTAAGATTCTCGTCGTGTGCAGCCGAGAGGGTGGCCATTGCCTTGGCGGTTCTGGATGACAAACATGAAGATATATTCATCAACTTTAGGGCAGCCATCCGTGCCTTCAGCGCTGAAGTCTTGTTTAAAGACGTCTATCAGATACTGGAGGGCAAAAGCATCACCACTCACGCTCTCACGTGGTTTCCCGCTCACATGAAATCCATCAAAGAAGGCCCTAGAAACCTTAACGTGCTGACCCACTCCAAGGCGTGGGGTCTCACTTTCTGTGACAATAGAGGCCTCCCCCGCCGGCCTGCAGCTGTGCAGAACAAAGATAAACTGACCACTTATAACGAAATCACACAGTACCCTTGTCTCGGCAGGAGAGACTTTTCCCTTTTTAGCAAGAAGTTAAATCGAGCACAGGCTTTCTCTCTCAGACTATAGACTGCAGACGGGTTCGCACCTCAGCCCGGCTTAACTGCATAAAATGTGTCCCAACATTTACCCTAATAGCTCTGGAAGGCGCTGCAATGAATGCGTTTGCCTAGTTAAAATGATCTGGCGGTGCCCCTAGTTGCGGGGCGTGGACCAATCCAATGAAGACAAGTGGTTAACCGCTATTAGGAGCCTCGATGCCGGCAATCAATTGTGGGCTGTTGGTAGGACCCACGATGCGACGGGTGTACTTGGCTTGACTGTCCTAACGTGAAAGTGGCCTGCTGTGCGTTGAGTCATGCACCACAGAACTTCAACTAAACATTCGCATCCATTCATACGTTTGAATTCTGACATGTGAGGGGGAGAAAACACGACAAAAGGCATATAATTGTCTTAGGTTGTGCCTTATTAATTGAACCATTAACTTACACTCAACATAGATTATATTTCTCAGTTCAGGAGGCTTTGGACAAAGAAAAAAAGTATACATAGCTTCTTCGGAGGAAAACAACATAAAATCACTGATTGCCGTTCAGAACTTGACTCTCCCCAATCGCTCTGCATCGATGTTTTTACGTGTTTCGAAGGATGCTCTCACGAGTAACATAAAAAGTGGCGGAATCTTCAAGTCATGCAGGTCAAGAACACGTCTTGGGATTGAGTTTTACCTAACTGAAAAAAAAACTAAGCCCTAGAAAATCTTTATTATGACAGTTTTAAATTCAATATTTTACAAAGGCTGGCGGATAAAATTAAAAGCCATGAAAGGCCTAAGCAGTTCTGCATCAAAACGAAAAATAAAGGTGAAAAAGATAAGTCAAAACATATTTAGCCTCCAATTTATTAACGATCTAATGCGGTGCAAGCGGTCAACAAAAGCCATTAGCACACACACACACACATACACAAAAAAAAGACTGGTGGTGTTTGATCTGCAAGGAAATTCAGAGGTACACAACACCATGTCTGTCTAGATTCAATGCGTGGAGTCCAAGAACTGGGCTTCTTACGACTGCGTAAGGGCTCACAGAGTGATTTTCAAAATTTTCAGGCTACAAAAACATAAAGAATGAATTTTTTTCTGTCTCTTTTTGCCCCACGCAACGTCTCACTTTGCCCCGCAGGTTGGGACAAATAAGAAATACGGAGAATTTTTTTTTCCTTATTCCTGAAATACTATTTTGAACAATAGCAACATGGTAATATTTATGAAGCGCATACTATGTATCCAGAGGAAAGCTTCTGCGTTCATAATTAATTGTAAGGAGTGAAATAAAGATAAATATTCAGCAATCTAAAATATCTGTCGCATTTTACCCAATCCTACCCTAAACACACTTGCATTGATACATGTTGCACGTTAAAGAAGCCTGAAGAGCAAAAAAAAATCCACAATATATACTGCTCGATGTGCCTCTTTATTTTATTGTGGACATGACACGTCGAACTTCAGATAATTTCTACAAGGGCTTTTCTCAGATGCATTGTATTTCTTTATATTACTATTATACGAAAAACACAAGCTCGTGTGTGTGCTTATTTACTACTTTGACTATGCACCGAATGAACCGCTGCAGTATTACTCAATATTTTTATCACAGATAAAATCCCGTCACCTTGCAATTGCTTTTCAACCGCATATTCACGGTATAGCATGCAAAGCTGCACACTTCTTCTTTCAAGTTTCAAGACGCGCCGATTGCTCTGCGATGACTTACGGAGTTTATGTAGAAAGCTGGAATGTGCGTTGCGTAGAAAATGATCATCAGTACCGTCATCAACAGTGTTTCTCTATGTACTACAGAAAAAAGGCCCCTTCCAAGATGTACAGTTTGCCCTGTCTTACACGAGTTATCATTACTGCAAGTTAACTGATTTAACCACCCCACCTTATTCTCTGTCACCTTCGGCTATTTATTCCTTCTTAGGAATTCGCGATGCGTAAAACTTGTTTTCAAGGGAGGCTGTCCTTCGTCACAATCAGAGTTGGTCATTTTTGTTACGCAGCGCGGTCGTTCGTACCAAGGCCTCTTTGGTGTCGGAACTGCTGTGAGATGAGGCACGTCATCGCTGTTTGTACAAATGCTAGTGCGTGCTCGGGATGCTTTCAGTCGCACAGTAGGGAAGCCTGTCATGCAGAGCATAGCAAATGCAACAAGTAGCATGGCCCTCATGATGCGTCCTTAAAGAAGTGCCTGAGATTAAGACGAGGACGCAAATGTTGGGGAAGGTGGTCAGAGACGGTTCCAATCATAAGGAAGCTGCTTCTATACACTCTAAAAAAAGGGGGTGGGGGGAGTGAGAATGGAGAAACGGGCTCCGTTCCTCCTTCGGCGCAGCGACTTCCTACGTTTCGGACGCTTTACCCGTCGCGCCCTCTCGCGGCAAGGACCAAAGGAGCAACGTTCCTCCTTCAGCGTTCGAGTTTCTTCTCAATCGCGGGGGTCTTGCTCGCGCGCATGCGCACGCCAAGCCTATAGCCGGACGCGGCCAGTCGCGAGCGATTGCTTTTACCTAAGATTGTTGAAAGCAATGCAGGAATGACGTTTTCTTTTGTTTTATTTGTATAGAGTAAAAACCTCTCTTTTTTTTTATCGTCAGGCACTCGCACGATGTTCCGCACACTTCCATGTGTGTCTCGTGTTGCTTCATACTACCAATTTGTAACGAATTCAAGGAGCTCTGCTTCCCAAGCAGTCTTCCTTTATCGATTACCTTAGAGTGTAAAAAAATAATAAATTTTTTTCGGTGTCGACATACTTGGTAAGCCCACGCATCTTTAGTTTCGCACGGCACCAACAGCCCTCATGAATTCAACGAGGCGCGTAAAAAAGCATCACACTTAATTTTTAAACATTCTAGGAAACCTGATACCACTCTACAGTCCATGCGTGAAAGTACGATCATATACAATTGATTGAGTTATACGTGCCACTACCACCGTATGGATGTTCTTTGCAGTCGAATACGGCCGCCGTGGCCGGAAGTCGAACCTGCGTCCTCCAGCATAGTCACACGACACCCAATAAGGCTATGCTACCACGGCAGGTGAAGGCACAAAGGGAAACAGGCTGCGAAGTTTCACCGAGCGTTTATTCGCCAGACTAGGTTACAACCATCAGAAACTTTTTAAAAACAATCATAACTAAACTTTTGTGAAAAGTGAACTAATGATTTCTGTAGGTTAAACCAAATTCTCAATCGCATTCGTTTTGCATTGCCCATGCCAGCACTGAGAAGTAGAAAGGAAATATGCACGCGTGCAGTATCCCTTTCTCGTCCATGATTCTCCTGTGTCGTGAGAAACTCAACACAAAATGCACTTCTAGTAACAGCTGTGCACAGCAAGTAAGTACTAACGCTCACTCACCTTTGTGAAAAGAGTATTCCGAATTCAGAGTAATAACCACCACAGTCACAGTGCTAACAACAAAATTGTGGCACGCACTATGATTGCAAGTTGACACGCGAGGCGAATCGTGAGAGGCATCTGAAGCAGAAAAGTATGCAGGCACAACATTCTATGAAGTTATAGTAAACTTGTGCACTGCAGCGATAGTTCCTCCACTCAAGTATTAGAGCTGCCGCGACGCCAACAGCCACTGTCATAGCTCACGAAAAAATACCGCCGGATGCGAGGTCATCGCTTATTTCTCTCGCAAGACCCCGCGTAGTAACGTACGTATACACTGCTATGACGGTCATTACCGCACCAAAACATTGTCATTGAAGGGCTAGTGGTTTACTGTATCCATGGCTAACAGTCACACTTGTGGTACGCACGTAAAAAGAATATAAGCAAACGTTAAGACGAAACAACTAAACGAGGTCGACGTGACCCCAGAACACCTACCACGACGGAGACAAAGTTTGGTCTGCATGCTGCGCCCTCTCCAAGTAACAAGAAGAAAAAAAAACGTGACCTCCGAAATGGCTAACGCGCGGCAAGTGTTTGCTCTCTCGGAGGCTTCAAAAAAAAATAAGTAACTGCGGCAGTGGTTGACAGATGGCGCAGCGTTCGAAATGCCGTGGGCAATCTTTGCATGGTTTGGGGGTACCCGCCTTCGTGAAACCTGATACGCTCTAGTAATTATTCCGCTCATTATTGTGCAACCGTTGATAAACTAACGTTTGTCTTAGCATCAGATAAAATACATTTACGTGTGCGCATGTTGTGGTAATGATACAAAACGTAAAAAAAGTGTAAGAAAACCTACTTGTAACCTGTGCCACTATAGTCCGTCGAAATTCATCGCTATATAATCTGCTGCGCTCTCATAGTATAGTGGTAGAAAAAAGTGCTGTGCGGGCGGGATGGCTGGGAGAAGGGCACACCGCAGCCTGGCTCGGACCAGGAGGCCTACTCGTCACTCATGGAGTGCGCCCAGTGCAGGGAGATAGTGCACCCAGCGTGCCTGGCCCAGCGCATCCCACATCTGGTGGGATTGCAAGGCAATGTCAGCGATGTGCACCCAGCGTGCCTGGCCCAGCGCATCCCACATCTGGTGGGATTGCAGGGCGATGACCTGCCTCAGCGATGACCTGCCTAATAACTGGGTGTGCTTCAAATTCGGCCACGACGGAAAGCCCGACCAGGTCAAGGTGGGCTTTCTATACCCGCATCTACTTTTGCGTCGTGTTTCTCGGGGGTGTCCGTATACGAAATGAACGCCTTTTTTTTTACGCTGCTTCAAACTTGTTGTTTCAAGATAAGCCCCGCCGCGGTGGTCTAGGGGCTAAGGTACTCAGCTGCTGACCCTCAGGTCGCGGGATCAAATCTCTGCTGCGGCGGTTCCATTTTCGATGGAGGCGGAAATGTTGTAGGCCTGTGTGCTGAGATTTGTGTGTATGGTAAAAGAACCCGAGGTGGTCAAAATTTTGTGTGACATTATCTGGGCACCTGCCGATGCCCGTTTTTACGGGAGTTTCACCTCCTAACTATTTCTTCCTCTGTGGCCTTGTTCTAACCTGCGCAGAACGGTGCTTAAGCCATCTTTGCCGCAGTACACAAGTGTCCTGCAGAAAAATGTAGTTATTTGGAATGGGCTGTTAGCGCTAGTCACGGGACACAGCACAGTTTGTCCAGTTACTGATGTGTGTATGCTCCGCATAATATATGGGTACTGGTACGGCCGCCGACATCTGAAAAGTTGCCGTCAATCATTTTGCGCAGCGAATGATATTTCTGCTGACCTTAAAAAAATATTTTGTTTGGCAGTCTGTTTTAAAAAATCTCACAAATTTCATGGTCACCAGCTTAGCAGAGCCACATTTTAATTTGCAGAGTCAGTCAAAGGGTTCGACAGGTGCGGCAAATGCTAATGTAGTCCTCATCATTTCTTGCTATGGGGAGTAATTCAGAATGCTAGCTTTAGTTAAATGGCAGTGCTCATGTTTTCTCTGCACGATTTTGGTGGGTTGAATGTTTTCTACATATATTCTTCTAAATGAAAGCCTTTTTTTACGCTGCTTCAAATTTGTTGTTTCATGATAAGCCCCGCCGCGGTGGTCTAGGAGCTAACGTACTCAGCTGCTGACCCCCCAGTCGCGGGGTCAAATCTCTGCTGCGGCGGTTCCATTTTCGATGGAGGCGGAAATGATGTAGGCCTGTGTGTTGAGATTTGTGTGTATGTTAAAAGAGCCCGAGGTGGTCGAAATTTCCGGAGCCCTCCACTATGCCGTCTCTCATAATCATATTGTGGTTTTGGGACGTTAAACCCTACAATTCTATCAAATCAATTATCTTTCATGAAGACTTTTTTTTATTCCCCATAACTTGCTCCAAATTTGGATTTTAGTGTGCGGCTCCAGAAATTGCTTTCGATTCTATTTTGGCTGTTGCACCCCTGCGAGTGCTATTTCTTTTACAGCCACGGCACACTCGAGGTAGAATGTCGAAAGATCCTCAGGACGGGAAGTCAGAGTGCGAGTACATGCCGTGTCTGGAATCGGCAACATCCGTCACAGGCAACCCTGCGCTCAACTTCACGTTGAAACCGTACGAGGTGTCAGGCGAGCTTTTCACAAGTGAACTTGATCCATGCGATGCTCCACCGAAGAAGAAGGCAAGTAAATGTTTTTAGGCGCAAGCCTTGTACCCTAAGTGGCGCTGAGGCAGACGCCACAGCTGCTGCGTTTCCCAGTGAACTGAGACGTGTGCAGTCTTGTCATTCAAGTTGAAATAGTCCGACAAATGCCATTTTAAGGATTGTAGTAACAAAATACTTGGGCACATGCTATAGCTTGAGTTCCCATTTCCAACTGAAGCTGTAGCTTGATAATGAAATGACCTACTTTAGAAAATAGTGCTCGGCTATTGTGTTTGCTCGTTATTTTTAGAGTTATTCACCTGGCTGTGCAGTCACTGTGCACAGTTTCAACTTACTTTTACATTACTTAGTCTGTGCTGCAGAGTTCTCCCACAGGCGTCTTCTCTTGCAATCCATACTTGATATTTACAGTCATGGGAGTGCTGCTATGATTGTTCTAAACT
The DNA here is from genome assembly GCF_043290135.1 of Rhipicephalus microplus. Classification (NCBI taxonomy): domain Eukaryota; kingdom Metazoa; phylum Arthropoda; class Arachnida; order Ixodida; family Ixodidae; genus Rhipicephalus; species Rhipicephalus microplus. The sequence continues at coordinate 341,374,137 of NC_134710.1, forward strand.
GTTCCAAAATAGAAATGCTGCTCCGTGCTGCTCCAAAGTGTCATGTTTGTTACTACAAAGATATAGTGCTGGGTACGCAAGCGAGGAATTTTAAGGCCCCTATACTGCCACGCACCATATCATTGTCCACATATTTAGTCACTGAAATGGTGCTTTTTGGCCACCAATTGGCCCTTGTGCCATTGAGCCCTACACATCATCACAGGTGTGGTGGTGAGTACAAAGGAACTGGATAGCGTGCGCATGCTGCAGGCAGGTTGGGGTACCCGGCATTAAAACGTGTGTGTGAGCGCACGCGTACGCCCGTGTGGATGCAGATGTTGCTATCGAGCTTGAAATGCCAAGCATTTCTTAGCGAACTTCGGTGACTTTGAGCGTATCTATCTAGCCACTTACATTTGGATGCTCTAGTGGTCACCCCCTTAGCTTTGCGTGAACCAAAGTCAGCATGGGAGGAAAATTTGGTTTGATGAATATGACGTGCTAGTCAAGACATGAATAATGTCCCCATCCCGTCGTGTACATCGTCAAACACTTCTCGCGAGACAGTGACACGTACCCATTGGCGGGTATGGGCCACTCATATGCGGGTATGTGCCACAGGTGATTCACACTTGATGTCTACCCAGTATATACGCGGCGATGGCGTAGTGGTTAGAGCATCCGCCTCGCATGCAAGAGGTCCGTGGTTCAAATCCCGGTGCCGCGCAGTTCCCATCCGGATTGAAAAAAACGCGTTTTGATGGAACTGCATTAAGAGGCCTGGGTGGTGGTGGTGGTAAAAAACATTTATTTCAGAAAGTTTACTAGAGAGTGCCGACGTGGCCCATCGGCGTGCTAGAGTGGCAAGACCCTATTCCGGGATGCCAGTTGTCACAGAACGAGCGCTAAAAATGGGCGCGCCGCCAAATTGTCGCGCCGGATTGGCGCCGCGAGGTCAAAAGAAAAAGAAAACAAACATCTAAAGGCTCCCCGGGGCGCGCGCTCTCCCCTCGGAAGCGTGTCTTCGCCGACGAATCGCCTCGCCCCACATCGGCGGCCGAGATAGCCCGCGAAAGTTCCAGAACGAAAGGGGCGTGGTCATAACGAGTTGAGTCATCGGCCGCGGAGGGCGTGCCAACCGTCTTGCCCTCTTCCCAGCCTTCGCTGCGTATCGCGCCGACGAAATGACGAGAACCGTCTGGAATGTCGCGCGCAAGGTATTTAACCGAGCAGCCGAGATGAGAGATCAGGAGAGGACGGAAGTAGCGCCAGAGTGCGTAGGGATTCCGCCGTGTAGTCGGCGAATGTTTTGTCCGTAGGGACGAAGCAGGAGATGAAGAGGATTTCCACCTGGTGGGTGAAGGCTCGAGCTACAGGCAAGAGCGTGTGTCTACCGTGATCGAGCGAGGACGCGTGGCAACAGCTGCGTGTGTGAAGCCGACGTGTTCGGGCGAAGAAGTTTGAAGCTTGGAGAGTGGCCTATTGAACACGGGGGGTTTCCTTAAAGAGAAACTTCGGCGAGGTTTCCTGGAAGAGAAACCTCGAGGGCTGCGGAACGACAACAACGCTGGACTTTGAGTGAGTGATTCTCGGAAGAGTATCATCTAGACTTTGGTTCCAAGAACTTTGGACTGAATAGGTTTTCTATCTTTCTAGTCTTTAAGTGTCTTGGTTGTTCAATGCATGCGACTGCATTGTAGTGCGTATTGTTGTCTGTGTCGGTTGCTCCAAGTCTGGTTGATTGTACTGTGTAGTACGTTGTTTGTTTGGTGACGTATTGTATGTAACTATTGTGGAGTGTGCATTCTTGTGTATTGTTTTCGATCTGCCTTTTTTGAGAATATAATATTTGTTTTGTTTATCAACTCTCGGCTCTGACTTGTTCTTTGGGCCACAGCCGGCGTCCGCTGGCGCGCCAAGAAGGACCACTTTTAAATTGTCCACGCTTTCGTGGTGCGGTTCGGGGGGCCAATACTTCGGCTCTTGGAATTAGCCCGGCGATCGCCTCCCTAATTAACGGGACCTGTGTGACACCAGTGGAGCTGGAAGGTGCCCGTGCGCGCTCCACCAAGGAGCGTTGTGCAGCCAAGGTAGAGCAGCCGAGCAGGTGCTCCTCCCAAGCCTCTCTAGTTGGGATAGGAAAAGGGGATGAGAAAGGGACGGGATTAACTGGGCACGATGCTACGACGTGATATGTGTCGGCGAGCACATGACAGGTCAAGCAGGTGCCATTGATTTCCGGCAAAAAGTGCCTGGCGACCGCCGGACTGATAAAGGTGTTCGTCTGCAGGCGGCATAGCAGTCGTTCGTCCGCTTTCTCCAAACCGCGTGCGGGGTCCGGGTAGAGGCGGCGCGAAGCCCGGTAATAAGCCAAAATTTCGCGAAAGCGCGTCAGGTTGGTATTGCCAGATTCCGTCTCGGGACATGGAGGGGCAACGGACCGGACAGGAGATGCGCGGGCAGCGGCATTTGCCGCCTCGTTGCCGGGCAGGCCCGAGTGGGCTGGGGTCCACACTATACGAATGGGATGAGGGTTAAAGCGCCAAGAGGCTGCCTGTAGTAGGCTAGCCGCCAGCGGAGCAATGGAACCCTGAAGGCACTGAGAACAGGCCGAGCGCGAGTCCGTCAGGATGGTGCGTGAGGCAGGGTGAGAGGCGGCCAAAGGTATGGCAACCTCTTCAGCGTGCGTTACTGTGTCTGCTCAAAAGGAGAGGCCATCTACGTGTTTGCCCTCTGTAATCACGGCAGCCGTGAAGTGACCCGAGGGGGAGGGACCCCAGACGTCCACGTAGAAAACACCAGGACGATCGGAGTGTCGTGTATGAAGGGCCGCGGCGCGTGCTAGTCTACGGCCAGGATGGAGGTCAGGGTTCATATTACGGGGTAGAGGTTCCACCCATAGCTTTTGACGCCAGAGCTCTGGTACCGGCTGCAGAGGGTCTTGGTCAGATATCGGGTTAAGGCCAAGTCTGTGTAGAAGACGGCGCCCTGAAGGCGTCTGCGACAGTCGATTGATTTGGTTAACGCGATGAGCTTCGCGCATCTCTGCAAAGGTGTTGTGTACCCCCAGAGCCGTGAATCGGCTGTTGGAAGTTGCAATAGGTAGGTCCAGAGCGCGTTTGTATACTGAACGAAGAAGGACGTCCAGCTGGTGCTCGTGTCGACGACGCAGGCGAAGGTAAGGCGAGGCGTAGAGGACGCGACTGGTCACAAACGCGTGGGCCAATCGGAGGGACTGAGACCCGCGGAGGCCGCCGCACTTGGTAGAAACTCGCCGTATCATGCGGCTCACCTGTTCGCTGGTGCGTCGGAGGCCTGCTATTGTGCCCTTTGGATCCAAGGACGATGTGAGCTGAAGGCCAAAAACCCGAATATTTTGCACTGACGGGACGGGCCCGGACGGAAGAAAAATTTGAGGCGGCGGTAGCGGAGAGACTGAAAGAAGAGCCGATTTAGCTGGAGAGCACTCCAGGACGCATGAACCTGCGTAGGTGTCCACCAGAAGGGCAGCCTTTTGCAGGCGTTCTTCGATTTGCGCTAAGGAGCCGGTGTTGGTCCAGATTGTGATATCGTCCGCATATAGTGCGTGTTGTATTCCCTCGACCTCGCTTAGAAGAGAGGGGAGGTTCATCATCGCCAGGTTAAAAAGCAGAGGAGACAGGACTGCCCCTTGAGGTGTACCCCGCCTGCCTAATAAGTACGGGCCGTGTTCGGTAGAATTAAGGCGAATGAAGGCGGTGTGATGTGATAGAAAGGCGCGAATGTAGTTGAAAGTCTTCTGCCCGCAGTTTGTGGTAGACAGGTTAGTGAGTATAGTGCTGTGTTTGACGTTGTCGAACGCCCCGCGGAGATCGAGAGCGAGCACGGCTTTATCGTTATGGCGCATAGTAGTCGGCTCTATGATATCGTGTTGAAGCTGGAGCAGGACGTCCTGCGCCGACAGATGCGGGCGAAAGCCAAACATCGTGTCGGCAAAGGTGCTCCTGGCCTCCAAGTAGGCGGAAAGGCGTTCGCGAACCATGGTTTCCATGAGTTTGCCTGCGTAAGACGTAAGTGAGATGGGTCTCAGTGCCTCAATACTAACGGACTTTGCCGATTTGGGAATGAATGTCACGACCGATGTGGTCCATTCCGTTGGAAGCGGAGAACCGTCCCATATCGAATTTATAAGCTGGAGTAGCGAGAGGTGTGCTTGGTCGGGAAGATTTGCCAGGAGCGATACTGTGATTCCGTCGCGTCCAGGGGCCGTGCCCCGTCGCATTTTCGTGAGTGCAAATCGTAAATCAGAAAGCGTGTATGGGGCGTCGAGGTCGGTGTTAGGGGCGCCGGAATACGTATATGCTGGGCCTGCGGGATCAATTGTGCGGCAGATGTAGCGGTCACAAAGTTCTCGCGCGAGTTCATCCGTAGTGCCCTGAAATGCATGCAGAACACGGTGGAGCTGGCGTTGCGTTTCTCCCCTGGTGGTGGAGGGATCGGGAAGGCTTCTAAAGAGTCGCCACGCACTCTTAGAGCTCATCTGGTTTGCAGCCTTCGAACAGGTGTCTGCCCAGTTAGCATCGGAAAGTTGTGCGGAGTATGCGGCCGCCTCTGCAGTGAGCGCCTCAATGCGAGCGCAAAGTTTCCGATTATGTTTGTTGCGTTTCCAGCGCCTTATGAGCCCGCGGCGAGCGTGCCAAAGATGTAGGAGGTGTGGATCGATTGCAGGAGTCAAATGAGAGGTTGCAAGCGTGCGAGTGTTCGCTTGTTTTATATGAAGAGCGTATGATGCCCACGCTGCATATTCAGTCAAGGAGAGGCCGGCGGGGAATGGTTGCATTCTGAACTGAGTCCAATCGGTGAGACGGGCTTGGCCCCAGTGTTGACGCAATTTCTGCCGCAGTGTGAACGAAATGCGGAGTAAAAAGTGATCGCTGCCTAGGTTTTCGCCTAAATTTTCCCATGTAGCATCGCGGATGTGACGGGTGAGGGAGAGGTCGGGGCATGTGTCTCGCGTGACCGAGTTGCCGGAACGTGTGGGTTGTGTCGGATCGGTAAGAAGAGTCAGGCTCAGCGAGAAAATGAGCTCCTTGAGCTCTCTGCCCCGGGCCTTCTCGTAGTGGTAACCCCAGTGAGGGCTGGGGGCATTAAAGTCCCCGACAATCACCAGTGGTTGTCAGGCCGCTATACGCAGTGCCCGATGGAAGAGATGCGCAAACGAAGCCCTCGCAAGGCGAGGGGGACAGTACACGTTTAAGATATGTATTGATGGTTGGCCCCTCCCCTGAGACAGCACTGATATGATGCAGTAGTCGTGTGCGGCCTCACCGGTGACCACCGCCGGGAACGCAGTCCCTCACGAGAGAAGAATTGGCCACCCTGGTGCAGTATCCGGCCACTACCTCCCACATGCATACGTCAAATAACTCACGTGCTCAGTCCATAGCAGCTGAGAAGCAACTGACCACGGCGGCGGTCAGATCTGCAACGCAGCAGAGGGTGCTAAGAATCTCTGGATCCGGACAGGCCGTCATTGGAACCTGAACTTGGCAACGTTTAACGCTAGAATCTTATCTAATGAGGGAAGTGTAGCTGTACTATTCCAGGAGCTAGAGGGTGTTAAATGGGATATAATAGGGCTCAGTGAGGTTAGGAGGACAGATGAGGCCTATACGGTGCTACAGAATGGGCACGTTCTTTGCTATCGGGGCTTGGCAGACAGAAAACAACTGGGAGTGGGGTTCCTAATTCACAGAAACATAGCTGGCAACATAGAGGAATACTATAGTATAATGAAAGGGTGGTAGGTATCGTAATTAAACTGAATGAAAGATACAAGATGAAGGTAGTACAGGCTTACGCACCTACACCAGCCACTTCAGTTGAAAGCTTCTATTAAGACGTGGAATCGGCTATGAGCAAGGTAAAAAACACAGTATACTATAGTGATGGGCGACATTAATGCAAAGGTAGGGAAGAAGCAGGCTGGACCAGGCAGTAGGATATTATGGCATCGGTACTAGAAACGCCAGAGGAGAGCTACTAGTAGAATTCGCTGAACGCAATAATTCACGGATTTCGAATACCTTCTACCGAAAATGAGAAAACCGCAAGTGGACACGGAGGAGCCCTATGGCAAAAATAAGAACGAAATAGACTTTAAAATGAGTGCACACCCAGGAATCGTGCAGGATGTGGAAGTCGTTGGCAAGGTACGATGCAGTGACCATAGAATGGTACGGTCTGGTATTCGCCTAGACTTGAAGAAGGAATGACAAAAACTGATACTAAGAAGCCAATCATTGAGCTAGCACTGAGAGGGAAAGTACATGAATTCAGAGTGTCAGTGCAGAACAGGTACTCGGCTCTTAGTGAGGAAACCAACCTTAGCGTAGAAACAACGAATGATAATCTGACGAGTATCATTACGGAGTGTGCAGTGGAAGTTGGATGCAGGGTAGTTAGACAGGACACTGGCAAGCTATCCCAGGAAACGAAGAACCTCATTAAGAAGCGTCAAATCATGAAAGTGTGAAGTACAACAGACAAAATAGAACTGGTAGAGCTTTCAAAGTTGATCAATAGACGTAAGGTATGTGACGTAAGAAGGTATAACATGGAGAGAATTGAACACGCTCTGAAAAACGGAGGAAGCGTCAAAGCAGTGAAGAGGAAACTTGGGATAGGCAAATGTCGGATGTATGCACTAAGGGACAAAGAAGGCAAAATAACTACCAATATGGATAGGATAGTTAAAATAGCGGAGGAGTTTTACAGGGATGTGTACGGTAGCCGAGACCACCACGACCTTAATACTTTAAGAACTAGCACTACCCCAGATGACACCCCACCAGTAATGATAAAAGAAGTCAGAAAAGCTTTGGAGAGCATAAAACTAAGAGGCAAAGCTGCTGGTGAGGATCACGTAACATCAGATCTGCTGAAAGATGGAGGACAGATTGTGTTAGAAAAACTAGGCACCCTGTTTACGAGGAGTCTCCTGACGGGAAGAGTACCAGAGTCTTAAAAGAACGCTAACATAATCTTAATACATAAGAAAGGAGATGACAAGGACTTGAAGAATTACAGGCCGATCAGCTTGCTCTCTGTAGTATACAAGCTATTTACAAAGGTAATTGCTAACAGAGCAAAGAAAACATTAGAATTCAATCAACCAAAGGAACAAGCAGGATTTCGAGCAGGCTACTCAACAATTGACCACATTCATACTATCAATCAGGTAATCGATAAATGCCCAGAGTATAACCAACCACTATACATAGCCTTCATAGATTACGAGAAGGCGTTTGATTCAGTAGAAACATCAGCCGTCATGCAGACACTGCGGAATCAGGGCGTAGATGAAGTATATATAAACATTCTGGAAGAAACCTACAGGGGATCAACTGCTACCATAGTGCTTCATAAAGAAAGCAACAGAATACCAATCAAGAAGGGTGTGAGGCAGGGGGACACATACTCCCCAATGCTATTTACCTAGTGCTTAAAGGAGGTTTTCAGAAGCCTAGATTGGGAACAGTTAGGGCTAAGAGTTAATGGAGAATACCTTAGTATCATGCGCTCCTCCGATGACATTGCATTGCTGAGTCACTCAGGGGACGAATTGCAACTCATGATTATGGAGTTGGACAAGGAGAGCAGAAAGTTCGGTCTTAAAATTAATCTGCAGAAAACGAAATTAATGTACAACAACCTCGGAAAAGAGCAGCGCTTCGAGTTGGGTAATAGTACACTTGAAGTTGTTAAAAGACTATGTCTACTTAGGGCAGGTAATAACCGCAGAGCCGAACCACGAGGTGAAAGTAAATAGAAGAATAAGAATGGGGTGGAGTGCATTCGGCAAGCACTCACAAATTATGACAGGTGGATTGCCACTATTCTTCAAGAGGAAGGTATATAACAGCTGTATCTTGCCGGTACTTAGCTACAGAGCAGAAACCTGGAGACTTACAAAGAGGGTTCAGCTTAAATTGCGGACGACGCAGCGAGCAATGGAAAGAGAAATGGTAGGTCTAACCTTAAGAGACAAGAAGAGAGCAGAGTGGATTAGGGGACAAACGGGGGTTAAGGATATCATAGTTGAAATAAAGAAGAGGAAATGGACATGGGCCGGGCATGTAGCGCGTAGAGAGGATAACCGCTGGTCATTAAGGGTAACTAACTGGATTCCCAGAGAAGGGAAGCGGGTTAGGGGGAGACAGAAGGTTAGGCGTGCAGATGAGATTAAGAAGTTTGCGGGTATAAATTGGCAGCAGCAAGCACAGGACCGGGTTAACTGGCGGAACATAGGAGAGGCCTTTGTCTTGCAGTGGACGTAGTCAGGATGATGATGATGATCATGATGATGATGATGAAACACGTCGAAGTGTGGGCCGTTGCTGTGAGTGGTTGATTGTGCACTTGTTGCGTACTTGTTAGCGTTTATGTTAGTGTACTTGTTGCGTAGTATATGTGTAGTATGTGACCATGTGTGCATGTGTAGCTATATGGATTGCATCAGCACATATTAGGCTTCCGGTGTCAGTGCATAATCCTGAATGGACTGAGGCGTAAACAATCCGCAAGGGAGCCGTGAAAGTGGGTACGGCAACGTACATCGCGGCAGGCAACTTTTTTTAGTTTTGTTTAGTCCCTCCAGATGGCGCCAGCTACCGCATACTTCATGGCTATAATGCTCTCACACCTCCAGCTACTTGTATAACGTTGAACATCTATCTATCCAAGCTGCACTACGGATTCGGAATGGTTTCGCTGCGATCGAGTGTACGGTTTGGAGGCACATCTCGTGACCTGCCGACCCGTAAACACATGGATAGCGTCGTTACACTATGTGAATCTGCGAGAAATAAATACAGGAAGCCTAGCATGAAGTCTTCAGGTGAGGGCTCTGCAGCATCCGTGTCTTTCGGAGTGAACGTGGCTTCGCTGACCGAACGAAACGTTCTTGCATCGTCGTTCCCTTTCGCGATGTGTTCAGCGCCACAGGTTCGTCTGCTTGTTTTTATAATCACTTCGTTCAATATCAAGCTCAGCGGAACCGTTTTTTGTAACTTTCAGTGCCGTGTACTCCTTATCATTCGAGAATCGTTGCATTTGCTAAGCCTACTTGCTTCGCCGGGGGGCAGCCATGTTGATTTTCATAAGGAGGAACGTGTTTCTCAGTGGATGAGGGAGCAACGTTTCTCTATTTAAAGACGAACATTGGGGACATCGCCGTTCTTCCCTAAATGGAGAGAACGTCACTCCATTTTTTTAAGAGTGATAAGGTTCGACGTCGGTGGTCTCGCCGCATGAGAACTTATGTAGGCATCCAACTGCCAAGACTAGAGAGGTCGAACCACCACGGACCACCCACCCACCCCCTCGACTCTCAACCAGTGCGAGCAACAAGCAAGAACGGCGCAAGAATCATACCCCCACCTGTCTCAGGGTCAACGCTTCCGTCGATAAATCTGCCTTCAAGGCCACATTGGACGTCGCAGGTTGCTTTGGAAAGAGCTCATGGCGACAGTCAAAATAACGAAGTAATTGTGATGGTAAAGGCCCTCATATAAATACTATCCAAGTGGTCCTTACTAGTGCTCAGGCTTCACCTGCTCAAAGTACATTTAAAATATTGCGTACTCTAAACGTGGTGCTTTTATGTCTCCAGAAGCCACATATTGCTCTTCCTCTAACCATTCGGTAAAGAAGTCAGAGGCAGCGATTTTTCAACTGAAAGCCCGAGGCCTCGCACGCAACATTTCAGATTTTTTGGCCATTTTTTATTTATTATTTAATTTCACCTAATCGTCGTTTGTGAGACACGCAATCACAATGTGGTACGATTATCTGAATACAGAGATTTGAAGCCTGCTACCTACAACGACCACAGTACGGTCATCGTTTGTATCAAGTACGAGACTTACCTATACTAAACATCCAGTATCACTTAATGATAGAAACCAATACGCGTGCCCTAAAGTAAAACGCAATAACCTGTCTTTCACAATGCTATAGATGTCAATATTTCACCTGCAGGGCGCTTCGAAACTGCAAGATTAGGCGCTATCAGATCAGCAACACCTGCACCATGAATTATTACCGGTTATTTCAACACTCACTTTACCCACTAAGGGGTATTTTGATGATCGATTCTCGAGAAAAGCACGTGCCCCGCTCTGTCTTCGCATTAAAACTAACAGCGCAAACACAGAACTCGCCCCACAGAGAAAAGAAACGCGATCGTGTGTGTCGTTTTTGTTTCGTGTGGGGCGTGTTTTGTGTTTGCATGATGAATTTTAATTCAATGTAATGGGCCACCTATGTCCAAATGAAGATTTATTGAAGTTACTCCTTTGTGTCCAAACAGAAATATACTGTTTGAGCGACGGCATTCCTACGATTATACAGGGTACGGCACACAAAAGCGGCCTTAACCTAACTTTTGCGTCACGTAGGCTAAGTGGCAAGTTACAGAGATTTGCGGACAATGAAACCAATAGAAGTTACCACACACCTATAAAAAGATCAAAGGAAGCAAGCCGCAGATCACCACCTTTTCACGTATCAGAGTACAGGTCATTCACAAAAAAGTGGGGCGAGGAAAATGAAGAATGTTCTCTTCAAAACCTAGAAGGCGTAATCCAAGTGGCTGCTCAAGACGCTGCATACAATTTTTCTCCATCACAGTTTTGCGAATACGAAGTGGGATCTCTGTGGCCGAAAGACGATATAGGTGCACTAAATCCACCTACAATTTGAGGGGTCTAGACGTCTGCAAAAGAAGATTCAACGTCGGATCAATGCACTCTAATTGCTAAGATGGACGGCATTATGAGAGTCGCTTCATTCACAGGAGCCTCTATAGGTCGTATTCACTTCCGAGCAACCATGTGCTCCTGCAGCCTACTCCTTGGCGTATCCGCATAGCACGCTGGTAATGTGGAGAAAGCACTACTTCCGGCCGCCATGACTAGGGTCATGTACACTGCGTGTGCCTCTGCGTGATTATAAAGTTGAGCCGTTTTTTGCGCCCACCATCCGTTATCATGTCTGATTGTGCCGTATTTCTGTGCAGCCACTGCGGAAAATGGAAGGGTGACGAGCCTGAAAACGCAAAACCGGTTGAATTTTATTCCTTGCCGAACGTTATTCGCGGTCAATGTAGCCATACACTGCAGGGTGCAGCGAAGCGTCGTGGCGAGTGATTCAGCCGTCTTTGCCAGGCTGAGTTTTTCACAAGGCCGTGGGGTGAGTGCTTGAGAGTGGTTCATTTGCGAATAGAAACTCAGTTGAGTTCGAATTCTGAGAGCTTTGAGGAATTCAGATGCAAACGAAACAGGAAAATAAAGAAATCCCAATAACAGAGTAAATGCAGTGTCTTTCAATGCTCTGGCAAAGACATCTGGGAAAAGCACAACACAGCGAATAGTCAACGTTGGACTATTCATAATAATACTTGCACGGTACATTGCGAGCTCTAATGAGAGGCACACGCTTTTTGTTTTTCTCGCTAAAGTGACTTGGCTCAGTACACTTGCGTCAAAGCACGGATGACTTGTAACCTTGGTCTGGTAAATAATTTAATGCTCCTGATACTTTTCATCCAAGTGATCAAAGCTGCAGGTGTAACAAACACGTCGAAATTTCAGTCTTGTGTGTACTGTATCACAATCGCATGTGTCCTGTGCAAGTGTGTTTTCACGTGCAAGTTCGTAAGCGCTGCTCCCCGTGAGTAGCCTAGGAAACGCGCCGATCTGCACGTATCCCCGGATAGACAACCTGTTATCTGAAGAGGAACTTTCGGCAGCTTTGGCAGCATGCAAGCATTCGCCATCACCTTGACCTGATGGGATCACACACGTGGTACTTTGAAACTTCCGAATACTTAAAAAAAGTCATATTTGGCACTACGAAAATCCCTACTACGGCTGCTTCTCGTAAAAACACAGTTGAAGCCTTCAGTTTATGTGAATGGTCCAGTTTCTTTTGCAAGATTAGAACGGCAGTGGACTTTCCCGCAGAGTTCGTCGCTATCAAATTCAAGATAATGCATTTAACGTCATCGACAGCAGCAAAACTCGCCATCATATATAGGTGCTTTTCTGCGGTTTGTCACAGGCATGATTAATATTTCACCGTTAGCGAGGCAGTCCTTTATTACATTGTCGCCATATAGTCATGAACCAAATGGACAGTTAAGCGTTGAATTGACTTCACCAAATAATTGTTCATTCTCTTATTCTATATAGCACCGTAAAAATGCTTTGTCAAAATGTTATAAAGAGAAAACGCAACACAGCGTATCAGAGGATAACGGGCCATTCCGGTATCTACGAAATTGACCGGGCAGAGAAAGCTGCTTACTCGGCTCATGGTACTCTCCAGTGTGTAGCTATGCCATTATTACAAACGGACGCAGCTAAAACGGTTTGTTCGCTCCCACGTGAACTCACACTAGAATGGTGGAACTCAATGGGGCTTATCAACACTCGTCTCCACAACGTGAACCCAAATCTACAGCTGCGTCTTTTATTTGGAGTAACCAGAGCTGAGGATACGCTCCTGTGGCCTTTTGTGGTGGCTTTTCGAATTGGAAAAGCTGGCAGCCCGACATGTGATAACTGGAGCTGCGAGGAGACAATCGCCCATTTGATCTGAGTTTACTTACTTTAGTGCGTCAAGAAAATAAATTTCGAAGTGTTATATGGACGTGGCAATCACCCATTGTCAAAAGAAATGGTCTTCGGACACTGGCCGAAACGGTCCTTGGCACAGAAGGCTGTGAGAGTGCCATTGTGTATCTTAAGGACAACTGTTCATATAGCAGTGTCGTTTATCGCATTGTTCTCTTTTTATCCTTTTGATCTTCTTCATCTTGTTCTTCTAAGTTTTTCGAAACCTCTTTTTATCATCCTTTAGTCTTCTTGTACTCTTACTCAGCACAGGGTAGCCAGCAGGTCGGAGAACTGCGTAGTCACTCCAGCCTTCCTGTCCGTCCGTCTTTTTCTTATTCCATCTTATTTTCTCGGTATCGGTTATTTTGCTCTAAGGGACGACCATTGCTTATCTGTCTCACGCAATACATAACTTGGCGGTGCCTCTTTTTTCTCTTAATTCCGACTGAAATATGGTTTTTTTTGCACTGTGATCTTCTCCGTTTTCTTCCTGTTTCTTAATGTTTCTTCGCCTAACGTTTTTTTTTCCTTAGCATGCCATGTAGTCGTTAATTTCTCATCGAGATTATTTGTTATCCGCCAAGTTTCTAATCAATATGTTAGTAATTGCAAATTACAGTCATTGTACACTTTTAGCTGTAGGAACAGCGCTAAATTACCGGACACGATTTCGAAATGCGCTAGAGCCCATACGGTTAGCTCCCTTTTCGTGAGCAGACACCCTCATTATTAATTGATCAGGTATATGTAGTATCAAACTACAGATGCCAGGGCATACTTACGAATCGTGTATTTTTGCCTTTTCCCAGAGCTATAATGATAATTATTTCTATCTTTTACGATCTTCTTCAATCTTCATTTTTTTCTGTGTTTCTCAACCTTTTTTGCAATTTGTCGTTGTTGTTGCTGAGGAACACAATGTATTCCGGAAATTTGAAGTGAATAAGATGGTCTCTAATAATAATAATAATAATAATAATAATAATAATAATAATAATAATAATAATAATAATAATAATAATAATAATAATAATAATAATATTAATAATAATAATAATAATAATAATAATAATAATAATATTAATAATAATAATATAATATTCTTCTTATTATTATTATTAATATTTAATTTTTAGAACTATTTACTTTTTGACACATGTGGAGCTCACGGGGTCACTAACTCTCTCTCTCACACACACACACCACACACACACACACACACACACACACACACACACACACACACACACACACACACACACACACACACACACACACACCCGCACACACACACACACACACACACACACACACACGCACGCACGCGCACTCGCTCGTGAAAACGTTTTAGATCATTCACATTGTCTAGCTCACAAGCATACTCATTAGGGGATTGCAGTCAAGTGCAGCCGCACCGCTAGCAAGAGGTCCGTGGGTTGCGTGTCTGACGTCCATGTCTTACGGATATACAATGTCTTCTACTAGCGCGGTGCTCATTCATCGCAACGATCCCGGGCTGCAAGAGTCAATATATATGAAACTCGCTCCGTAGAAGATAATAGGAAAATTGCCAGTTTCATTCAACAGTGGAGAGGAGTCATTCCAACGTTTACTTTACGCTAACTCCTGACCCTACTGCTTGGTCGCAGCTCCATCATTTCATCCGGACCGATCATGGTTGTATTGTGCTGGCATTCTACCTTTCTCCCTTTCGTCGGTGTTTTTCGAAGTTCTCACTGATGTTTCATCTCGACTGGACTAGATTTCGCCATACCATCCACTTCAGCACCGTCAACCGCACAAAACGATGCTTCCAATCAAACGTGATGGTCTGAAGGCATTTAAAAAAACACTCATTTTCAAAACACTGGTTTCAACCTAAGGCTTTCCTTGAGTCACTATTCATCCTGCTGCATGGGCGAGTAATGTAGAGAATCGGGACGTTAAACCCCACATATCAATCAATCGTCAATCGACTCATGTACAGAACCAGTGTGTTCAGGGAGATCCCCCTTTACAGTCGTACAAGTCAGCACCACTTGAATCACATCTTACGCAGAAATGTTTTACCGAAAACACGCATGACAGATGTATACCACCAAAATAGTAGTTTATTTAGTCTTGCTTGTGCCCATATATATTTTTTCTCCAACAATGGAGCAACCCTGCATACTTGAAATACTGCATCGACGATTTTTTTCTTGAGCAGTATAAAAGAATACCTGACAGGTGACTGTAGTAAGCACAGTTGCTTCCTTTGAATATCAAGCGTATATATATAAAAAAGTATCGAATTGAATTTTAGTGAAAGGAAGATTGCGAGAAGTCTGATCGCACTCAAGTCAAGAATATCTACAGCAAATAAACGACGGATGTGAAGGCTGAAATTTCCATGTTATAGCCTCTTCATGACATTCTCAGTAGATTGGAAAATGCGGCTTCTTGAAGACAGAGCTCGCAGAGCTAATATTCGGGTTAGTGAACCAGCTTTTCGCTAAAGAAGTTCTTAAGCAGTACGGAATGAGAACGATGGTGCCGCTGTACGGGTGCCTCGGTTAAATTAAATTCTTCGCCTCATTCGTCTGATAGACTTTGTTTTTGTGGGGAGAAAAGAAAAGGTGAAGAGATGTTGCACAGTGTCGAATTTACGTTTAGCTTTGCTATAATTTTCTATCTCCGTGTTTACAGCACCATGCATGAAGGCACCCATGACACTGGGCACAGGCGTGAAGCGCAGCAGCCCGTACGCTCAGGCTGCTAGAGTCTGAAGCTTATAGTTACATTTGTGCGACATGTCTTATTGCTATTCTGTCTAAGCAGAGTATATAGGGTACGGTTGGAGTTTAACTGCAGCCTGTTTGGCCAAGTTTATTTTTGTGCAACTTCGGCTGTGTTGCATTGCTGTCAGTGTTTCTCAATTTTGAAGCTCACGGCAACACAATTATCGCCCAAACATCGAAAAGACGTGTATGGTTCCTCTTTATAAGAATTTTCGGTGTAACACCAAGTGAACCGCATCTTCAGAGAGGTAGTTGAGCGTTTATTGTGCCTACTTTCGCCACAAGGGCGAAGGAACAAATGCAACAGCAACAAATTTCAAACTCATGCGAAGAACGGCAGCCAGCTCGAAACTGTCAGGGCGCACCTAAAGCAGAAAACAGGCGCAAAATGAGCTTACACAGGACGAGCGCGGAGTAACAGCTGTCACAGCTCGACATTTAAAGTATGCTGTTCAAACAGAAAGAAAGACGCACGAAACGAACGCAGAAGTATGCCCAGAGCAAACCGAACAACTGTAGCAATTCCTAATTCTTCGTGTGGGAGCAATGTGCTCCCATCATAAACGCGGCCGCAGCTGCGACTGAAGTGACCTTCGCGCTTTCTCGAACCACGAGTCCGATAAGCGCGCAGGAGAGACCACGCTCCGTGGAGGCGGTGCTCGACGAAACGCGAGAGGCGCCGCGCCCAACGCTACTCGACGTGAGCACATCGCGCCATCTCGCAATGTATGACGAAGACACGCTGAAGTTCCAGGCCCCGCCGCGGTGGTCTAGTGGCTAAGGTACTCGGCTGCTGACCCGCAGGTCGCGGGTTCGAATCCCGGCTGCGGCGGCTGCATTTCGGATGAAGGCGGAAATGTTGTAGGCCTGTGTGCTCAGATTTGGGCGCACGGTAAAGAACCCCAGGTGGTCGAAATTTCCGGAACCCTCCACTACGGCATCTCTCGTAATCATATGGTGATTTTGGGACGTTAAACCCCACATATCAATCAAATCAAGTTTTGGAGATCTGAGAACAGTCGAATGGTGTATGGTGCATATGAATGGCTTGCCTCTAGCAATCGTGTTAGTGTATGCTACGTGGTCTAGTGGTTAGCGCCACGCGCTAAGAATTAAGCGGTCGCTGGTTCGACGCCCCGTCAAAGAACTTTCCCATCTCGTTTTTTTATTTGTGATTTATTAGTCTATAATTTACAACGTTACATCCGTGACGGAAATACGGCAGCGGAGTTTTGATAGACCCCGTCGTAAAACACTTCCTTGTTAAGAAGAATAACCTGGTGTGCAGTTCTGTAGCACTGGTCTGGTATAAGTGCAGCGGCGCTTTCGCCTATGCTCGTGTACTTCCCCTGCTTGTCGTGCTTGATCAGTGGTCGGAGCAATGGCCCTTACAGATTACCAGTAGTATGAGGCGGCTGTGAACAATGAAAGAGACAGAATAAAGTTGAATGAAAGGCAGGGAGGTTAAACCAGAAAAAAATTTCTGGTTCGCTGCCCTGCACTTGTGAAAGGAAAATGGGAGAGAAAGGTAAGGAGGAAAAAAGAAAGAAAACGCACAGACATTCAAGCACGGGACTGCCATAGTCGTTTTGCGAGTCCGGTTGACCACAGAAACTTCAGCAGTGCTTTCGTTGCTTTCTGGTAGGGAAGGTCGAACCTTTTGGCCCTTTAAAATTGACTGCTCCGAAGGCGGCCTGTCATTAACCAGTGCTAACGTTGCCGAAAGCTCTTGTCTTTAGTAACTATAACAAAAAATGACAATGGTTTCCTCACTGCCACAGTGATGACACGAAGCCCTGTCAGCCATTTTGATTCAGTAAGCGAAACTGTTCGTGAATGACACTCCAAGCCACAATTTGTGAAATATGGTTCAATAACAATATTTCACAAATCCTGCTAGGCTGAGAGTTATTACAGAAGGGAAAATATCAAACCAAGTTCTTTGTTTTATTTGCAAAGCTTTACGTATTCGACTTTCCAGAAGAATATTTTGTCATTTATATGAAGCATAACATCTTGCCTGCCTCATTTAGATGATAGAAAGATGGAAGGTTTTCTTTATGGAAAGCACTTCATCAACTACAATCTGAGGCTCAAACTTACACAACTACCCGCGAAAGTACGTTGCATGTATTCCAAAATTTTGGCTACACCTACATACGGTATTCTATCACAAGGGCTAAAAGTTTTTGAGATGGCAGGTGTGATAAAAAAATCACAGCATATCCACGGAGTGAATGATGATTGGTGGGGCGCAGCGTTCGTCAGTCTGTCTGTCCGTCCATCTCTTTTTGCGGCCATCCCTCTGTCTGTCCATCCGTCCGTGCGCCCCTCTGTCTGTCCATCCGTCCGTACGCCCCTCTGTCTGTCCGTCCGTGCGTGTGTCAGTCCGTTCGTCCGTCCATAAGTCTAGAGAAAACTCCAAGCACAGCCACATATCTTTTCATCATGTATTCGTCATATACAAGTGCCCCCATCCAGCAGACATTGTAAGGACCGCTATTTCGGGTATGTGCCACTGCTGGTTACGTACTACGAGGGACGCACAAGCCACGCCATAAAAAGCTTCGCCCCTAAAAAGTTGCGAATTTTTTTTTGTTTTTCTCTTACACGTAAACCAATAGCGTGTGGTAGTATTTCTTCATCGGAGACATGGCGGAAACATTCTGGCGCATGCATGAATGTATTTTTCACCCTCAGAAAAAAGAACAGTCATAGAGAAGGAGAAGCAGAGAGTTTATTCACTGTATTAGAACCGGCGTGCATGTGAACGGGATGGGGGAGATTGAAAGAGGGAGGGAAAGCGCCAATCAGTGGCAGTCGGCCCATGAGTGAGGATGTGTAGTGAAGCGCTTGTTATATATTCCAGAACATGTGTCACAGCACTGCATCAAACTTTTCTAAAAAAAGCACTTAGATATCCAAGTGTAAATTGTTAGGAAGTGTGTACAGGCTTTTAACGATACCACCATGGGCACCTCTCAGATAAAGGAGTGGTACAAGCTCTTTAACAGCGCCTCAGATCTGTAGAAAGACAACAGTGTTCGGGCAGATCCTGAACAAAGCCAAGTGAGAATGTCGTTGAGCAAGCGGGAAATTTCTTAATGTCGTTTTTTTTTCAGTCTCAGAACTTGGGATTAAGACAGGGGCAAGCATTGCATCACTACGTTCAATTTCTCGTCATGGTGTGCGATGCGAGCGACCAGATACGTGCAGAGCAAAAACACCACAGCACCACCAAGATAACACATCTACCCATTATGCACATTTGATTCAGGATTCCTGAACGACACACAACATTCCTGTAATTCTTCAGACTTTCCACTCCCCCCCCCCCCCACCCCGGCATGACTTCGCGTACGCTTTAGCTGTCTCTCAAGCTGAGAATTGTGCTAGGAGGAAAGCGATTCGAGTTACGAGGGGAAATCACGTGGAATGCGACGGGCACGCTTATCACCCTTCAAGAAAACGCGTTCTCCGAATGTTTCCGACAGTGGCGGGAGCACTGAGTGAGCTTTAAGAATCGCTGAGGAGACTACTCTGAAGGCGATTCGGGTTTCGTGCCTTGTAGTCATGAAATTTATTTCCGCTGACCAAAGATTCGCACGTTTGAACACATTTTGTAGGCACGCTGCAACGATTTCACGTATTTCTCATGAAGTTGCAGGGAATTTTAGAAAGTCACCGTACAAGTTCTTCTCAACGCACTATTTCTGAGGCGGCTAGAAAATTAATTTTTTTATAGATATGTCGCTGAATATAACTCATCCTACGTAAGGGTGAATGTACATTACACTGGACAAAAGCGTATGTTGAAGCTGAAAGGGCCGGTGTGCTGAGAAAAGCCTATGCCAGCAACGTACTAATTCGAAGCGTTTACCAAAATACATTGAAGTTTAAATTCAGATATTATCATTACCCGCCCCATGGTGATCCAATGGCTAGAGTGATCAACTGCCAACCCGAAGGTCGCGGGTTTGAATCCAAGCCACGGCAGCCTTGTTTCAATATGAGACGAAATGCCAGGGCACCGTTTTCAGCTCTAGGTGTGAGTTTAAGAACCATGCAGGCGGCCGAAAATTGAGGAGCCCTCTACTACGGCGCTTCTCATAACTATATCGTCGTTTTGGGACATCAAAAAACAACTATTATCACTGTAAAAGTGTTTATTGCACGCTGGCGTAACGGCCAACCGGTCACTCAACCAAAGGCTGAATTCACGGACTCCTAGAATGAGTGCCGTATACGAGCAATATGTACCGCAGCAAAATACCCACTAAATACCGCTTAAGAGGATACTCCCCCCCCCCCCCCCCCTGTAATGTTGTTATTCGCTGAATTAGTGTTATTATTGTAGAGGTTTTCACGAGTGAAGTATGTACTGTACGAGCTCGCGGGGCAAGAGGATGGTTTATTCTACATTAATTTTCGCAACTTTTGCCCCCTTTGAAGTGCTAAAGTACGAAAGTACAAGACAAGTTTTTTTTCGTTTTTTTCCACATAAAAAACTAGGAGCCTGTGCCACGATGGACCCAGCGAAGCCATACTTAATTGCACAATTACGTAATAATGAAGGTGTCATGAATGATGGAACTTAAACTACGATATTGTCAAAGGCTGGTGAATGTGAGTGCTCCAGACGACGAGCAAAAACGCCCTACATTCCTTAACCTCCTACGCAAAGCGCCCTAACAAGTGAGTGCACCATTTTAATTCATTTAGCGGCATTTCTACGGGCCTCTGTCCAAGTTAGACAACTTACCGATAACGTGCTGATGTGGCCACTGCCGTAGTCATATTGAGGTCATGAAGCCAAAAAGAACGATTGTCCTCGTAAATAAAGTTTAATCGATTTTCGCCTTGGTGTAGCTGCATCAAAAAGGAGCCGGTAGAAAGTTTTTCGGTTTCACTAAAGAGACGGTGCACTGGTGTGAATAGATTATGCGACAGTTGCCTGAAAACTGGAGCTTATAGTTTTATTGGCCGTGTAATGTTATACGGCCAATATACATTATCCACCTCATGACCCAGTTAGTAACAGAACCTACACGTGGCAATAACATTTTAGATTTACTTTTCACTAATAATTCCCAGAAAGCTCTTACCCACGTGCTTGAAGAAATTAGCGACCACAGAGTTGTCCATTGTTCACTATATCTACCACGCGCCGACAAATCAAAAGTAACTAAGCAGTTATTGAATTACGCATGTGCTGACATCGATAAGATGAACCGTATGTTAGATGATTTTATACCAATATTTGAGTCAAGTTTTGAGCATCGCGCTGCAAACGAAAATTGGCTTCAATTCCGTGACACACTAAAAAAAATAGAAGAATGCTGCGTCCCGAAACTAACAATCAGCACCAAAACAAATGACCCGTGGTTCACACGCGATGTAAAAAGATGCCTAAATAGGAAGAAACGAGCTTTTAAAAGGGCTACACAAACTAATACTCCGGAAGATTGGCTTAATTATAAAAATCTTTCAAAACAAGCGGAGGCCTCAATAAAAGAGGCCAAGGAAAAATATTTTAACTGCACCTTACCTAACCTTTTGAAAACTGACCCCCAGAAATTCTGGCGCGTGGTGAACCCTACAGCCTACCCTTCTGAGCCAACTCTACTGAGGGATCAAGGCATAGCGTTGTCGCCAGAGGAAAGTGCTGAATGTTTCAATGAATTTTTTGCATCAGTGTTCACGGAAGAACTTCCACTAGACTCACTGGCACTGTTAAAACCTACCATTCACGACCCTTTTTCTTCAATTACAATAACTGAAAATGGTGTCGCGCAAGCTGTACAACGCCTTCCTCATAAGACTAGCCCGGGGCCCGACGGAATTAGTGCCAAACTCCTAAAATTAACCTGCCACAGATCAGCGTATTTATTGTCGCTGATCTTTCAGCAGTCGCTTGACACGGGCTGTGTACCGGAAGACTGGAAATATGCCTTTGTTAAACCCATATACAAATCCGGCCAAAAGTCAAGTCCGAACAACTACCGTCCAATCTCTCTAACCTGTATATCTTGCAAGCTAATAGAACATATCATTTACTCGAAAATTATATCTCACTTGAACAGAAACAACATCCTCATCCCAAACCAACACGGATTTCGGGAAAAACGCTCTTGCAACACCCAACTATTCGAATTGTTGACAGACTTGCACAAATCCATGCATAGCTCTGCTCCTACAGATGCTATTTTTATAGACCTTTCAAAGGCTTTTGATCGCGTCCAACATAACCGATTAATAACTAAAGTCCGTAACCTCCAGCTTGATCAGAAAACAATCCAATGGATTCAAGAGTTCCTCTGTAACCGGTCGCAATCGGTCAAACTTAACCACATAATTTCCAGAAAGTGCATGGTAAAATCCGGTGTCCCCCAGGGCTCCGTGCTCGGACCATTATTATTTTTGGTCTACATCAATGACATTGGATCTAATATTGTTTCTTCTATACACCTATTCGCAGATGATTGCGTTATATATAAGGAGATTACCGAACCGAATGACAGTAGCATTCTACAGTCAGATTTGTTAAAACTCGCAGAGTGGTGCAATTTGTGGCAGATGCACATCAACGCTGAAAAAACCAAACATATTAGATTTACTTCCGTAGCCAAACCCTCATCATCCGTCAGATACATAGTCAATAGCACCATAATTGAGACCGTTTCATCCACAAAATACATCGGCATTTTCTTTAGTTCCGACCTAACCTGGAACAGTCACATTGAATACATCACCAGCAAATCATCAAAAAAAACTCGGTCTTTTGAAACGCCGCCTCAGATGCGCAAACTTGAAAACTAAACTTCACGCATATCAAGCTCTGATCAGGCCTTCACTAGAGTATGCGTCAACCATCTGGCATCCACACACGGCAATGTTATCTGATATGCTAGAATCGGTACAAAATAAAGCAGCTCGGTTTATCACCTCCTGTCATTCTCGCCACCAAAGCGTAACATGTCTTAAGCGTTCTCTGAACCTTCCATTGCTTGCCACGCGCAGAAAGTTGTCCCGCCTATGTTTTTTCCATAGTTTATATCATAGTGACTCGTCATTTTCCCGATCATTCATTCACCCAGCTCCCTACGTTTGTGATCGCGTTGGTCATGCACATAAGGTCAATACAATATATTCACGCACTAAGAAATACCAATTTTCACCTCTGCTGTTATCCATTAACGAGTGGAACGCGCTGCCCTCAAACATCGTCGCTATTACAGAACCCTCCCTTTTCCAGTCTGCAGTACAAACTTACTTAGAAGTTGACAATAATTTGTAACCACCATTCACATTTAATGTGTAACGCATGCTTAGAGAATGTTTATTGCTATTTCTTGAAATATGTTTCCTGTTATGGTGGGCTGCTTACTGTGTTTTTTGCTTATTGTGTTATTAGTAATGTTGCTTGGGCTATCGGTCTGTTTGATTACTAGTATTACTCCCTGACATGTTGTTTTACTGATGCTATAGTAACCTCTTGTATGTATCCCCCCTTATGTAATGCCCTCCGGGCTCTTAAGGTATTTAAATAAATAAAATACAGTCAATAAACCTATAAGCTCCAGTTTTAGGGCAACTGTCGCATAATCTTCAATGAACATCAGCGCACTGTCTTTTTAGTGAAACCAAAATACTTTCTACCAGCTTCTTTTTGATGGAGCTACACCAAGTTCGCTTACTCAATTGTTTGTACGGTAGCCTATAGTCTTGACGCTATGAAATAAAAAGTGGCTGCGTATATTTTTATATGCTAGACAGAAATAGTATAATAGAAGGAATTTATTCACAATCAAGCCAGTACTTCACAAAAGTGGCATATACTGTCTCATGGCAGTGTTTTCAGTAAGTGGGAAAAGATTGTCCCACTGACGCGTGAGCGTACCATATCGCGATTGCATCAACGGGCATTTACGACAGAACGGCATAAGCAAGCGCCACAGAGCCACTCTTCTGAAGTTGTGCAGACCTCCCTTCCAGTAGTAGACCACAACCTGCACCGGCGCTTCTTGGTGTGTTCCTGTAAAGCTCACTTCACCACACGTACAAACAATTTTTTTTTAATTTTTTTATGCGAAGCGTTTTTTAGTGGACTGCAGGTACAATGGGCATTCCTATCTACTTATCTATTTATCTATCTCCTATCCTATCTACTTATCTATTTATCTATCTAGCTAGCTAGCCAGCCAGCCGCCCACGTCTGGGTGCTCTCGTGACGATTTCCGTAACTTGGAGTAGACCAAACTTACTATGGGATGGTAAATGTGTTTCACAAAGACGTCTGGCTGGTCATGACATGAATAACGTGAAAATTTTGTTGCGAACGTCGTAAAATCATTTTCTCCAAAAAAACTGTAGCACATACTCGTACACCAGGGGCCACGGTATGGGGTACGCGCCACAGGTGACTGACACTATTATTGCGACAGCAATTATATGGACACTCTCGACTGGATTTTTCAACCGGCGTTGACGTCACTCACCGTGTATATATAAATATATATATATATATATATATATATATATATATAGGAAAATACAAGAAAGAAAAAATGCAGAAAGAGACTACGGTGCGCGGAATTGATCTTAGGTCCTTTGAATCATGCGTGCAATTGAACCAATGAGCCACCGAGGAGCACGTCCTTCAACGTTCAAACGGCACGCTATCTATATCTAACATTTACGGCTGCTGATGGGCATCTCGGGAAGGGGGGAATACTATTGTGTTTTCAGCATTACCAGAAAGATGGCGCAATGAGCGTGCGTAGCAACATTGTCAAGATGCGGTGGCGCGTGCTCTCAACGCCCACGGGCACTTTGCCGCGCGAAGTTCAAGGGTTTTACGCTTACTCGCGCACCCTTATCTCGCGGTGAGGAGAATCGTACATCTTGGCTGGCCTTTCGCTTTCACTGGAATGATTCTCTTTTAGTTATCAGGCGCCCAAAGGCCATTGCAATTGTTGGACAGTCGCCGTTTGCGAAAAGAGTGTGCTTTTCAGACACAGCAAAGTAACGACCGAGACGCTTATTGACGTTCATCTGCGCATTACAGTACGTTTCGTGTGTGATTTGTGCCTGAGAAACGAGGGGAACGTTTTGATCTGCTGGCCATTCTGCGCGTGACCTTCCAATTTGTTGCTATCGCGTTGAATGCTTCGCTTTTGCGGCAAAGCTGTCACTTTTTGTACTCAGGAAGGCCGACGACATTCGTAATTTGGATGCGCATTTAGCAAAACTGGCAAAAAGCAGCATTGAGCCGACAAAGGCAAATAAGTATCAAGGTGCCAACAGGAATTGAACACAGACAGTCTCCGGGACAATCAAGCATACTACCACAGAGCCACGCTAGTTCTAGAAACTGCTATGCAAAATAAGACATTATCCAGGCATAATGTTGTAAGAACTTCAGTTGTGGTTGTAGTGATGGCTACTAATTTCATGAACATTACGCATATACTCCTATGATGTAGATGTCACGCTGGTTTAGCGTGAATTATACACTTAGGTGCCGTCCATTGAAGTTCCTCTACGTAGAATGATCTAGAGATTCCATCATCGCAAGTACATTTGCCAAATAACATCTTACCGCTTCTGGTGTTGGTAATACTGATATTGTTCTTGGCATTGCTACACAGCTGTAATCAACTGGTTATATAAAATATATATGTGACTGCTAGTCATATATATACGTGAAACATTGGTACAGCGGTGAGCACTGTTAAGGTGAAAGCGCGAACACGTGGCTGATTGCACTATCGGCGCCGCGTAACAGGCATCGTTGGAAACATTTCACATGCTGTGCATGTTTGCTGCGACATCCTCTTTCCGCCACGCTCACCACGTGATGGATATGCTTGTTAGTAGCCTGCTGGCCGCATTTTTGTCTGCTAAACTGATATATCCTGTATTTTTTGTTATTTACTTCTTTCCAGTTTTATATAATTACTAGTTAAAATGAAAAAAAATGCTTATTACTCGATTTTTCATTTATGCACCAATTTTTAATCCAGATGGACCTTAATATGCAGGACACACCAGCTTCGCCGAAAAAAAAGTGCGGCTATAGCAGACGATGAACAACCGTAACCTTGACAGGTTGTGTATTGTCACGAGGTCGTGACGTGGCCGAAGACAGGAAACTTCGTGTTGTAATTTAACTGTTTATTTGGGCGAACCTGTGCCCGGTGAAGGGAAAGTCTAATTACAGCAGTCTTGCACAGATAGCAGTCTCGGACTGGTAGCGGCGAACGCAGCGTCGGCCTTCGATCAACAACTGACAGGCGGCGAAGCGCGTCGGCATTTATACTCTTGCCGTTGAATGTTCTAGCGTTATCGCTGGCGGTAGCGTAGGTTCCAGAACAATCTGTTCCGTTCGCACAATGGGCGTGATCTTATCGAAATGATCTACTACAGTCCGGAACCTTCTAGAAAACTGCAGGCGCGGTTTGCGCTGAGAATCGTGTGGTGTTTTGGGATGATAACAAAAACTTGGGAAATGGAACATGGCATTGCCCCCCTCTCAAAAAAGGCATCGTCCCGATGCTTTAACTAAAGATGAAAGTACAATAATAATACAAGAAAGTACAACTATGATACAAAAGAAAAACTGGTTCAGTTTGTTAACGCGCATGAAACGGCTGAGGCGCGCGACATGGACGACTTCAGGTCGCGATCGGCGTCGTTGAGAGTTCGTGATGCCGTCGGGGACAACCTCGTAATCAAGTGGGCCGACACGTCGAACCACCCTGTACGGTCCGAAGTACCGTCGCAGAAGCTTTTCACTTAGTCCACGTCGGCGTATCGGCGTCCACACCCAAACACGTTCACCAGGCTGGTATTCCACGAAGCGTCGTCGAAGGTTGTAACGGTGGCTGTCGGTCCTCTGTTGATTCTTGATACGGAGACGCGCAAGTTGTCGGGCTTCTTCGGCGCGTTGAAGGTACTCGCTCACATCGAGGTTTTCTTCGGCGGTGACGTTGGGTAACATGGCATCGAGCGTCGTTGCCGGGCTCCTTCCGTAGACCAATTTGTATGGAGATATTTGCGTCGTCTCCTGCACCGCCGTGTTGTATGCGAAGGTCACATACGGAAGAATGGCGTCCCATGTCTTGTGTTCGACATCGACGTACATTGACAGCATGTCGGCGATCGTCTTGTTAAGCCGCTCGGTGAGGCCGTTGGTCTGTAGGTGGTACGCTGTCGTCCGGCGGTGGTTTGTTTGGCTGTGTGCCAAGATCGCTTGAGTTAAGTCGGCAGTGAATGCCGTTCCTCTGTCGGTGATAAGGACCTCCGGGGCGCCGTGACGTAGGACGATATTTTCGACGAAGAACTTAGCTACCTCAGATGCACTGCCTTTTGGCAAGGCTTTTGTCTCCGCGTAGCGGGTGAGGTAGTCGGTAGCTACCACGATCCACTTGTTTCCGAAAACCGACGTCGGGAACGGCCCCAGTAGGTCCATACCAATCTGCTGGAAAGGTCGGCAAGGTGGATCAATTGGCTGCAGAAGTCCCGCTGGCCTTGTCGGTGGTGTCTTGCGTCGCTGACAGTCCTGGCATGTTCTCACATAACGAGTGACGTCGGTGGTAAGACGTGGCCAGTAGTACCTTTCTTGTATCCTCGCGAGCGTGCGAGAAACACCAAGGTGCCCTGCCGTCGGATCATCGTGCAGGGCCTGCCGGAGTTCTGGTCGCAGAGCTGAAGGCACCACAAGGAGGTACTTAGCTAGAAGCGGTGAAAAGTTTTTCTTTTGTAGAAGATCGTTTCGTAGAAAGAACGACGCAAGTGCGCGCTTGAATACCTTCGGGACTTCGGCGGTCCTGCCTTCGAGGTATTCTAGTAGGGTCTTAAGTTCCGGGTCGGCCCTCTGTCGTTCAGCGAAGTCGTCGGTAGTTATCGTTCCTAAGAAGTAGTCGTCATCCGGGTCGTCGGGTAGCGATTGGTCGACAGGCGCACGAGAGAGACAGTCGGCGTCGGAGTGTTTTTTGCCGGACTTGTAAATGACAGTAATGTCATATTCTTGAAGTCTCAGGCTCCATCGTGCGAGGCGACCTGAAGGGTCCTTCAAGGTGGCTAGCCAACACAATGCGTGGTGGTCGCTCACAACTTTGAAGGGTCTGCCGTAGAGGTAGGGGCGAAATTTCGACGTAGCCCAGATGATGCGAGGCACTCCTTTTCTGTTGTGGAATAATTTGCTTCTGCTTTGGATAGCGATCGGCTGGCGTAACTAATAACCCTTTCAAGTCCGTCAGTCCTCTGCACAAGAACGGCGCCAAGACCTACGCTGCTTGCGTCAGTATGTATTTCTGTCTCGGCGAATTCGTCGAAATGGGCAAGTAAGGGAGGCGTCTGGAGGCGATGTTTAAGCTCCTGGAAAGCGTGTTCCTGCGGCGTTTCCCACTTAAACTCCACGTCGGCCTTGGTAAGGTTAGTGAGAGTATCGGCGATGCGGGCGAAGTTTTTCACGAACCGCCTATAATAGGCACACAGGCCCAGAAATCGGCGCACGGCTTTCTTGTCAGTGGGCGGCGGGAAGTTGGCGATGGCGGCTGTTTTCCGTGGATCGGGACGAACTCCAGACTTGCTGATAACGTGCCCCAGAAACAAGAGCTCCTCATACGCAAATCTGCACTTTTCTGGCTTCAGTGTGAGTCCCGAAGTCTTGATGGCTTGAAGTACAGCTTCAAGGCGCCGAAGATGCTCGTCGAAACTCGAGGAAAACACGACGACGTCGTCCAAGTAAACAAGGCAAGTCTGCCACTTCAATCCTGCCAGTACTGTATCCATAACGCGTTGAAAAGTTGCAGGCGCTGAGCAAAGGCCGAAGGGCATCACCTTAAACTCGAAGAGGCCGTCCGGTGTTATAAACGCCGTCTTCTCTCGGTCTCTTTCGTCGACTTCGATTTGCCAATAGCCAGTCTTGAGGTCCATTGACGAAAAGTACTTGGCGTTATGGAGCCGATCAAGTGCGTCGTCTATTCGTGGGAGAAGATACACGTCCTTTCTTGTGATTTTGTTCAGGCGGCGATAATCGACGCAGAAACGTAGGGTCCCATATTTTTTCTTCACTAACACCACGGGGGATGCCCATGGACTCTTGGACGGCTGGATAATGTCATCCCGCAGCATTTCATCAACTTGTCTCTTCATGGCCTCACGTTCTCGCGTCGAAACCCTGTACGGACTCTGACGGAGTGGTCTGACATTTTCTTCGGTTATGATGCGATGTTTCGTGATTGGGGTCTGCCGAATTTTCGATGACGACGAAAAGCAATCTTCGTATTGCAGGAGCAGGGCCTTGAGCTGTTCTTGCTTATCGTTCGGAAGTCTGGGATTGACGTCGAAAGCTATGGGAGGGGCTTGGTTCCTCTGAGCAGGTTCCGCAGAATCGGCGAGGGTGAAAGCACTGGTGGCTTCGACAATTTCTTCGATGTATGCGACCGTTGTTCCTTTGTTCACATGTTTGTACTCATTGCTGAAATTCGTGAGCATAACCGTTGCTTTGCCTCCCCGCAGCTCTGCAATTCCTCTTGCGACGCAAATATTTCGGGTGACCAACAGATGCTGACTGCCTTCAACGACGCCTTCCAAGTCAGGTGATTTAGGAGCGCCGACTGAAATAATGACGCTTGAGCGAGGCGGAATGGTGACTTGTTCTTCCAGCACATTCAAGGCATTGTGTTCTGACGGCGTGCGCGGCGGTAGTGCTTCTTCTGTGGATAACGTGATCGACTTTGTTTTTAGGTTGATGACAGCACCATGGAGGCATAAGAAGTCCATGCCAAGGATGACATCTCTCGAGCAACGCTGTAGGACTACGAAGTCTGTAGGATAAATACGGCCGTTAATGGTGACTCTCGTTGTGCAGATTCCTGCAGGCGTTACGAGATGGCCTCCGGCTGTGCGGATTTCAGGGCCTTTCCAAGCTGTCCTAACTTTCTTTAACTTCGCGGCAAACGACCCACTAATGACAGAATAGTCGGCTCCAGTATCGACGAGAGCGGTCACACTGTGGCCGTCGATAAGAACGTCGAGGTCGCTAGTTCGCCGTCTCGCATTACAGTTAGGGCGTGGCGTTGGGTCACGGCTGCGTCGGCTTGTTCTGCTGCTTCCGTGTTGCGTCGTCAGGCCACCTTCGGTAAGTGAGCTCTTGCCGTCAGGACTTTGCCTGTTTGGCGTTGTCTTCGGAAAGCTCCGTCGCGGCGTCGTCGGAGGATCTTCGGTAGTTCGTCGTACAGCAACCGCACCTCCACCGGTTGCTGCCCTTAGTTTCCCGGATACGGGCTAGGAGATCGGCCCCGCGTTGGGCCAGAGTACTGCCGGTGGTGCGGTGACGTGCGGCGGCTGGGCGACGGTGAACGCGAAGGGCTTCGTGGTGTCCACCGAGTTCCTGTCGGGTAGTCGGCGATGTCACGTGGTCGTTCTGGCTGTGGACGCGGTGCATTGACGGCGAAGCCACGCAGTCCCATCTGTCGGTACTGGCAACGGCGGTATGTGTGTCCGGCCTCGCCGCAGTGGTAGCAGAGTGGGCGATGGTCAGGGATGCGCCAGACGTCAGTCTTCCTCGATGCACTGCGCTGGGCTGCTGGCGTACGGTATGACGTCGGCGGGGGTGGTGGCGGCGGTGGCGTCTGTCGACGGAAGTGTGATGGGGTGGCGTTTTGGCGTGGACGGGGAGGAGCGTTGTGGCGCAGTGCAGCGGCGTAGCTCATAGCTTCCGGCTCGGGCAGCGGTGCGTGGGGAGTTTGAAGCGATTGCCGGACTTCTTCTCGCACAATGTCCGCGATCGAATCCACTTGAGGCTGCGCCGAAGGCAACAGTTTGCGCAGCTCTTCCCGCACGATCGCTCGGATCGTTTCACGCAGGTCGTCGGAGTCACTGGCTCGAGCAGCAGCGCATTCTGGAGACAGGCGACGATTATACTGTCTGGTTCGCATGTCCAGGGTTTTTTCGATGGTGGTCGCCTCGGATACAAATTCTTGGACGGTGTTCGGTGGATTCCTCATTAGTCCCGCGAAGAGCTCCTGTTTGACCCCTCGCATGAGGAAACGAACTTTCTTTTCCTCAGGCATGTCTGGGTCAGCGTGACGGAATAGGCGGGTCATCTCCTCTGTGAAAATTCCAACCTTTTCATTTGGTAGCTGAACCCGGGTCTCGAGTAGAGCAGCGGCCCTCTCTTTGCGAGCGACGCTCGCGAACGTTTGCAGAAATGCGCCGCAGAAGACATCCCACGTTCGGAGCGTGGACTCCCGATTCCCTAGCCAGGTCTTTGCGGTGTCTTCCAGGTAGAAGTACACACGACGGAGCTTTTCTTCGTTGTCCCAGTGGTTGAGGGCGGCCACGCGGTCGTATGTTTCTAGCCAGGTTTCCGGGTCTTCAAACGATGAGCCATGGAACGTTGTTGGTTCCCTGGGTTGATGAATTACGATCGCGGGCTGGGACGCTCCGGTTGTCATTGTCGCTGCAGTCGAGGTCATGGTCTTGGTCTTCCGCGCCTTGTATTGTAGAAGGCCGTACTCCGGTGGGAGACCTTGCTGTCGGCGGCTTGTTCGCTGCTCTTGGTTGGCGTCGGTGTCTTCTCCGCGACGGGGGCTGGGTTCACGGCTTGACGGGGGCGTCCGGTACATGAACGAAGCAGCACCTCCACCAGATGTCACGAGGTCGTGACGTGGCCGAAGACAGGAAACTTCGTGTTGTAATTTAACTGTTTATTTGGGCGAACCTGTGCCCGGTGAAGGGAAAGTCTAATTACAGCAGTCTTGCACAGATAGCAGTCTCGGACTGGTAGCGGCGAACGCAGCGTCGGCCTTCGATCAACAACTGACAGGCGGCGAAGCGCGTCGGCATTTATACTCTTGCCGTCGAATGTTCTAGCGTTATCGCTGGCGGTGGCGTAGGTTGCAGAACAATCTGTACCGTTCGCACAATGGGCGTGATCTTATCGAAATGATCTACTACAGTCCGGAACCTTCTAGAAAACTGCAGGCGCGGTTTGCGCTGAGAATCGTGTGGTGTTTTGGGATGATAACAAAAACTTGGGAAATGGAACGTGGCAGTATGGTGGAAAGGCTGTATCGCAGAGCACAGGCTGCACATGTGCAATGTTTCCGACGATGGGTGTTGCGCAGCACTAAGAGTGCTGTTGGTGGCGCATTCGCGTGTTCACACTAACCGCTGTACGTACCTTTAGCGTCATTTCGTAGCATTTCGCACAATGAATAAATTACAGTGCAGTTAACTTCCTTCCTAATGCTTCTCATAACATCGATTCTCAAGGAGCAGGGGATCTTCCAAAAGTTTCTTTGTCAATTTGTCTGTACTTTTTTTTCGCGGTCAAATCATCGAGTACAGCTGTTGTCCCCGAACGTGTGCACGCTTTTCAATAGGTATATGATATCGAGAAAACTACTTCCACGAGTCATTGCTGTAATTGGCCGGAGCTTGAATAAAAAAAAAGTGGTTGCCACCACTATCCTCTGCAATAACTCTGAGGGATGAACGTCACCATTTTGCAGAGAAATCTGTTTGTATGCGTGTATCGTTGAAGGTATTGCACGATGTTACTCAAACACATGATTAATAGAAGCTAAAATTGCTTCTCAGAAAAATTAGAAAATTCTGAAATGATGCATAATTTCTACTGGTTTATTCTTTCTCGCTGTAGAGTAAAACTCAAAAGTTGTCGTAAGAATTTGTCGGAAATTTAATGTCATTGTAACTCCACTTGCACCCTTCAAAAGCTCGGTAAAATATTTTCCTCTACAGTACGAAGACTTAGGTAAGATGCAACTGCTTTGTGTGGCACTCACTGCGACGGTGATGTGGGAGAAATAATTTCTTCTGCAGTCGGAAAAGTGAGACACATACATCCCACTGACATCCAAAGGAGTAAATACAATGCGTGGTGTCACGCTAGAGCCGAAGACGATGGACAGATCCCACTCAGTGACTCCGGGCACTGGCTGTCGCACCACATTCATGGGACTCCAGGCATGGGAAACGAGTGATCTATGCTGCTGCACACGTCACCGGCATCTCTGAATCTAACATGTGGCCTTGATAGGTGACTTCCCAAGATGTGGGCCGCATACGCTCACAGCCATGCGGCCCAATAACCAGTGGAAGTGAACGCATGGCTTCGTCTTAAAGGTGGAGCAATGCATGTGATAACAACAAATTGGAGTGCCCCACGAAGTGAGGCGAGCAGCTACCTCTTTAAGGATCCGAGCTGGCATTATTATACAAAGCGCATTAAGTAACACGGCCACTACACCGAGCGAAGTGGCTGTCATGCTGTCAATGGCTTCAATTCAAGGTA
This sequence comes from Rhipicephalus microplus, assembly GCF_043290135.1. Taxonomy (NCBI): domain Eukaryota; kingdom Metazoa; phylum Arthropoda; class Arachnida; order Ixodida; family Ixodidae; genus Rhipicephalus; species Rhipicephalus microplus. The sequence continues at coordinate 341,406,887 of NC_134710.1, forward strand.
AGTGGTCAGAGCAGAGCTTGCGCAGGGATGAGCCATCCACTATTAACAATTTCTACAGATATAGGGTGCGACTATGCCTGTTTCATTCAAAATAGTAGTTTCTGCCCGAGGAACAACCCTCTTCCCCTTATCTGGGTCCCCTTCATATTCCTTCACACGATGAAGATGGCCACTGCATTTCGTCTCTGCTTCAGCCATGCCCATGGGCGAGCACTCGCACGCTTTAACTCGCACATGGAACATACGATGCGTTTGGCGACGTTATCAATTATTTCTTTATATAGAACACGACGGTGACGGTAAAAAAAACTTAGTGGACGCCTGAGCTTCGCAGAGCAGAACGTCATTGCATAAACAGAACTCGTTTGCATCGCCTTTTCGACTGGCAGTCTGGCTTTTGTTCTCGGTGCATGCTTCAACCATGCCGTAAGGAAACAAACGACTGTGTGCGTAACATTGGTCATTTGCAATTATCCTAGATTGACTGCTCCAAGTGCAGTTGTTAATTGACCGCTACGCCATAATTATTCCTTTTGCGTATCAGCGAAGGGACCAGTACGCGTCCGTATATGGAGCAACGCGTGAACCTACTGAGCTGTTCACTTTATCGATGCTTTTGCAGCTGATTATGATCAAATATGTCTGAGCGCTTTGTAATGAGTGGGCCTTCAAAACAACCACTCAGTGCGCAATTCACATGTTTCGAAGCCTGTCGTGACTCTGCGTTTGTGCCACGCAATAATACATACGCTATAGGGAGACTCCTCTTACTACATGACATTAATGTAGTGCTTTTACAAAGCATTCAGAGGAATGGCATGGCTTTGTGGAACAACACATGCTTGCCAAGCAGCGGGCCTGGGTTTGGTTCTCACTAAGACCCCAATATCTTACTATTTATTTTATTTGCACATTTCTCAATTTTGCAGCAACGAAGGAGATGACATTTCGCTCACAATAATTGAAACCGACGCAATAATTTCTTCAAAACAAGCTCTTTAACGCCATTACCCTAATTATGCAGTTAGAGTGTTCATACAATTGCTATAATAATAAAGCACTTCCTATACGACGTATCGTCGAACTGCGTTGTTTTAGCGAGCCACCATCCTTCTCGGCGTGCCCTCGCATCTGCAGTGTGCGTTTTATTCGTTCTTATCTCGTTTTTTTTCTTGTTATGTTCCTGTGACAGCAAAAGTTTTGTTGGAGCATCCATACATAAACAAAACAAAACAGAACAAAAACAAATAAAGCCAACGTTTCAAACTATGACTGTTGGTGTAGCATCATTCTAGATATTATGGCACAACGAATCGACGATTGTTCTGTGTGTATACTTTTTGCCTCACATCGAATAATTGCGCTATACAACCACTAACGATAAAGCACCATTATGTGAGCCATTCTGGTTTGTTCGAAAAAGAGAAATCGCCAAATAGCGAATTACAAAATATGCAAACAGTGGTTGCACGAATCGCCTTCTCGGCAAAATGGCAAGGAATAGGCTTCTCTAAGAAACAAGGTGCGGCAGGCGGTTTTAATGGCAACGGTCGAAGCTTTTCCGACGCGGAAGGAGGCGCCCACCAATACGAGTGTCTGCGGCGGAAGTAACGATTATAGCTCCCAGAACTACACGACAACGACCAGGTTGACCTATAGAGCGGTTTAGCACCGATGGCCGCGTGCCGGGTGGTGGGGAGGTTGGCCGTGTCGATAAATTCCCGTGGTGTTTGTCTATTTAGGACTTATGTTCGGGTTCCTGTTTACTCCTCTGGCGTGGGTCCTGTGGGTATAGCTTGGTTACAATGAGGTTTATTTCGCCCACGGGATAGAAAGCGAGTGATTTGTTACTGTGCTGTGAACGTGTTTTCTTGCGGTGGTATCGCCTGCTTTGTCGTCGTGCAAGCATGTTGCCTTTTTAGGGGCGAAGCTCCTCTTCGTATAACCTTGTCCTGCGTGTGGCGTAAGCGAAAGAAGAAGAGACGAAAAAAAGGCAGTATCTTTCGAACAGTATAATAGACGGCGCTGTCTAATAGAAGTACGTACCAACTGCAGTTGAGTGAGGATATTCTAGATGGCGCTGTACCACTACTCTCTTATTGGCTGCTGAGTGGGTTGTGCCTGGGTCCGCAAGCAAAGAGTGCCTCCCTCAGTCTCCTGGACAGTCGCCGTACGTGGCGGTGATTGGTGGGGCATGGACAAAGCAGGAGCGGCGGGCGCGTTGAAGACGCTTGCTCTAGGCTTCCTTGGCTCGCGTCTCGTCAGTGTTACCCGCACGCTGTCTGAATTCTCGAACGCGATCAGACGCATAGGCGCATGCACGGACGGACGGACAGATGGACAGATGGAAGCACGCGCAGACGGGCAGACAGATATACAGACATATGAACGGAAGAATGACAGACAGACAGACAGACAGACAGACAGACAGACAGACAGACAGACAGACGAATGCACGGACGTACGGATGGATGCTCGGACGAAGGAGGGATTGACGCATGGACAGACACATGGACGGGCGAACGGACAGAAGCACAGATGAATATGCTTCGCCCCACTCGTCATCATTCACTCTGCGAACATGCTGTGATTTTTCCTAAACTAGGGACTATTTGATTTGTTGAGCCTTAACGAGGGTTGTTCGGCTACATTGTTTTGAGCGCTTTCCAACCGCGACACAGCGACTTGCATTTTTAGTCAAGTTACGCATCTGTCAATTAGTTTCACTCGTGTTTCTCTCGCATGGCGCATAAAAAGTTACATCGCGCGATTTGCCAGAACGAATGAATGAGGAGATGCGCGTTGAAACAGATAACGCCTTTTTCACAAAATGATGTAATCTGTCGAGTTTTTGAAGTTAGAACATTATCATAAGGCCAAGTGCGCGTGTTGCCTTGATTCTCGTGTGATCACGCTTCAGCCTCTAAAACAAACAAACAAATAACGAAAGAAACATGTGGCGCCTGTTACCGACGCCCTACGCACGTGACGGCTTAATGTATATGCAAGCTTCCCTATGGTTTTAGAATGTGCTGATAAGATTGCGCACAGGACCCGAGCGGTCGAACTTGTTCTAGAGCTAACCCGAGCACTATAGATAGTTGTTCGACCACCGACGTATGAAAGACAACTCGTTCCTCCAACCAATATTTTTATTGACGACCATTGACTTGCTGTACACACGCCATTTTCGTTGCATCGTGATCGTTACTCTCTCGTACAGCGTGTGTAAATTTTTAGGCTACAAGTTTTGCCCAATACGTAGTTCCGTCTTTTTCAGCCTCCTTCAACGTCACAACAACTTGACGATATAAACGACAGTGCTGTTATTGCGACGCACGGTAAAACATGAAATTGCATAAACGTGCTGCACACGTCTGTCCTCTCGTTGAAGGGAGTGTAAGCAATCGACTAACCAAACGATACCTGCCGAGAAATAAGTGAAAACGGCTTCTTCGGATTATCACACTAGCTAACGTAATTTCCGCAATGCCGATAGGAATCACTATGATTGATTGATTGATATGTAGGGTTTAACGTCCCAAAACAACCATGTGTATATGAGAGACGCCGTAGTGAAAGGCTCCGGAAATTCCGACCAGCCGGGGTTTTTTAACGTGCACCCAAATCTGAGCACACAGGCCTACAACATTTCCGTCTCCATGGGAAATGCAGCCGCCGCAGCCGGGATTCGATCCAACGACCTGCGGGTCAGCAGCCGAGTACCTTAGCCACTAGACCACCGCGGCGGGGCAAGAATCACTACGAGAAAAGATGTTATAAGAACAGCCCCTAGCCACTAAGGCGTGCCTCACGTAGAGAACTTAAAAGAGAAAAATAACGTCGACAGATTCAATATATAGCTGGACATTCGTTGTAAGTACCTGATGATATTATATCTTGGATTTTACGTCCCAAAACAACGCTATAATTATGACGAAACGCCGCAGTGAAGGGCTCCAGAAATTTAAACTATGTGGTGTTTTTTACCGCGCACTAACATCGCACAGTATGGCCATTTCGCCTCCAATGAAATGCATGTACGGTGGCCGGGATTTAATGTAGTCAATTGAGCTCGTGTGCCTCCTTGTTTTAGGTGTCCTTTTTTTAACTGCCTCTGATAGAACCCATGACCTTCGACAGCAGTCGAACACCGTAGCCACTGATCCAGCGTGGCGGACTAAGTGAACAACTCGCTACCTAATGAAATGTTTTCATTTCTATGCTGATAAATGGTCATTATTTAACGCAATTTCTTGTATCCCATTTCATTTACATAATGTGACCATTACACCAAGACAATATTCTGTGTTACGTGCGTTATTTTTTGAGCACTCGAAAATATGCTGGCGAAATTTTAGTGCGTTTTATGGAGCACCTAAATAATATTTGAATATTTTTACAAACACGTGACTGGTACGAGAGTCGAGCAACAATGAAGCACTCGAGAACCGTGACTTAACAAGCAGCTCTCTGTGCAAACGTCCGCTCTCCGATGAAGGATATTTTGCCATGGTCTGCTGCGCTTAGTACAGAGATATTGGAGCATGATAATGGAAGCTTGAGCGAGTTCATATGCGTTCATCTAGGCTGATACAGTGCGCACAGGACGATCACGGACAAAATGAAACACATACAGGCACTGACTCACAAATAAGTTTCATTTGAGTAAGAACACACACACACACACACACACACACACACACACACACACACACACACATATATATATATATATATATATATATATATATATATATATATATATATATATATATATATATATATATATATATATATATATATATATATATATATATATATATAATGTGTTTGAACTGCAACCTAGCAAAAAACGTGGCCAAACAATATGGCGCTGACTTTGTTTTTTTACAGTTCTGATAAGCTTGCGGCCATGTGCGCAAAAGTACAAAAAAGCATTGCTAAGAAGAGCAAAATCAATGAAAGTGTTCCTGGCAAATATGGTACAAACCAAACAGAATGTAAAAAGGACATTGTATATCAAAATACCTTATCATGCGGTAAAACTTACATTGGCCAAAGTAAAATATTAATCAACGTTCTTCTTCGCGAACACGATCACTCATTTTCAGAGACAAAACCATACTCTCACCGTTCATAGTGACGAATGCGGCTTCATACCCTTCTTCAACGACACAATGATATTGTCCCATCATTAAGATTAGATAGCAAGAAAACTGATTGAAGCCTTTAACATCGTAAGGAAAAAGGATAAGTGTGTCAGATGCCGTCGAATTTGCTGAGTGGCGCAGATATTGTGTTTTTGCAGCACCCGCAGAAAATGATACGAATGTGTTATCTGTTTTTTTCCTTGCTTGCGGCGTGTTTCCTACTTTTTTGTTTTCATTTTTATCAAGTAACACTTCACACACACACACACACACGCATATATATATATATATATATATATATATATATATATATATATATATATATATATATATATATATATATATATATATATATATATATATATATATATATATAGGGGAAACAAGTGTATACTTAGGGGCTCGTGTTTCGTGTTTTACACAGTATTAATGAGATCTAACAGACAATATTGCCAAGAAACGTATAGGGGAAGTTATTAGGTCAATTGTAATGTAAATGAGAACAAAGAAAAGTGGGTGAAAAGATAACTTGCCGTGGGAAGTTACCTTCCTTGTGTCGTTATTGTCTGTTAGGTCTCATATATATATATATATATATATATATATATATATATATATATATATATATATATATATATATATTTGACTTGCGAATCTGTGCCCGTCTGTGTATGTTTTTCTTGGTCATCGTCTCGTGTTCGCTGTATCAACCAAGAAGATATGTCGGAGCTTGACTATGGTTGGCACTTGAATTGACCGATTGCAGAAGCTCAAACTTTTGTAGAGACGACGGCACCGCTGCTTTCTGCTCGTGACGTCACAGGTGCCTTGTCAACATGGCGGTCATTGACAGTGTGAGGGACTCACAACAGATGATTTCTGGAGCCTGTTTCACACAGAAATATTTTTTACGGCCCACTTCTCATATAAGTAAAAGTTTGATTGATCCTCTCTTTTTGTTTCCGCTGAAAACCACAATTTGTAGAGTGACCATGTCATGGCGCCTTTAATTTTTCCAGTCTTATATATTAGGTGCTAGCGCAATGACGTGGCATGTCCTCTGTATAACGCTGTCACTTGTAGTCGACTACTCATAGCACTTCAGAAGAGTTGACTTTCAGGCGAGTTGCTGCTTTGTGAATCTCTCGTGAAGTGTGCCAACAATGCTGTGTATGAAATTCCTCTGTCCTGCGGCAAAGTCTACATGCCCAGACATGGCGCTGCCTCAATGACAGACTCAGGTAACAAGAAAGAAATCTTAATGATAAGGCGAGGAGTCAGCTTGTTGACCACTGCTTGGCTTGCGATTTCGCTATGCAAAAATCCTACGCAAAAGAAGAGGTAAGACGGCTAGCTAAACGCTAGAATTTTCTTTCATTAAAAATGCAGGTGATGAAGGCGTAAGTCCTACTTCGATTCGCTATACAATGGTGGATTCCGAACACGAACTCTTTCCGGTCTGGTTTAAATGTTCGTGGTTTTTGTGGTGGAGCCTCTGCACGGGGTGTAGATATATAAAGGCATGTATCTCACTTAAATAGAGCCGGTTGGTAGTTAGCACCTGTCCTCGTCGCTGTCTTCCTGTGTGTTGTGTTTAGTTTCGCCCTCACGATCGTTTCTATAATCATACTCCACCAGGGTGGTGTAGCGGTTATCGTGCTCGGCTACTAACCCAAAGACTGCGGTTTCAATCAATGCTGCGGTGGTCAGAATTCGATGGAGGTGAAATGGTAGAGGCCCGTGTATGGTGCTATGTCAGTACACTTTAAATAACACTCGATAGTCAATATTTCCCGAGCCCTCCGCTACGCCATCACTCATAATCACATCGTGGCTGTGAAACATTAAACCCCTACGTTATTATTATTATTATTATTATTATTATTATTATTATTATTATTATTATTATTATTATTATTATTGAGCCGCTAATAATAGGGCCACCATGTCATCACCGTGCGATGTAAGACGACATAAAATTTTGCCTATCTATTTCCACTCTAGTATTCCGGGGGAAGAGGAGGAGGAAGCAACAAAAAGGGAGAAGGCAGGGAGGTTAACCAGAAAGACATCCGGTTGGCTACCCTACACTGGGGGATTAGGGAAGGGGACAAGAAAGACGAGAAAGAGGGAAGAGAGGGAAAAGGAAAAAAAAGGTGGGGGCGAGACTGACAGTAATTTCACTGCAGCGTGTAGAACTCTACCGCATGTCAGGGGCGTTCACACAAGCCTGTCTTTCTCAGGAAACACAGCAGGGCTTTCACTGCCTTGTGGGCTGTCGAGGCATGTGGACGTTGCTGTAATAGCACCTGCAGAGAAAGAGGCCGATCATCCAGTCGCCGCATTGCGTTGGCAAGTACTTGTCTATCTGAGGCAAATCGAGGACAATGGCACAGCAGGTGTTCGATATTTTCGTCGGTGCCGCAAACATCGCACGCCGCACTGTCAGTAATTCCGATTAACGTGGTATAAGCTTTCGTGAAAGCCACTCCCAGCCAAAGGCGATAGAGAAGCGAAGCTGCACGTTGATGTAGGCCGGGTGGAGGCCGGAGTTGTAGTGAAGGGTCGAGCTCGTGCAGTCTTGTACGTCGTATGCTTGGTGTGTTCCACTCAGTCAGTGTGAGACTGCGGGCCAGTTGACGAATCTGCCTCGCCGCATCCGCTCTTGAAAGCGGAATCGGAACGCTGTTCGCTTCTTTATGTGATGTGCGAGCAGCATGATCTGCAGAATCATTGCCGCCTATACCACTATGCCCAGGTAACCACTGAAAGACGATGTCATGGCCTTTTTGTATTAAAAGGTGGTGAAGTTTCACGGTTTGGTAGGTCAACTGGTCGTTGCATCCGCGTCGGAAAACTGATATCAGGCACTGTAACGCTGGTTTTTAGTCAGAAAACATAGCCCATTTACCTGGTCTTTCTTCTGAATTGATGTGTTCCAGTGCATTGCGCAAAGCCTCGAGTTCTGCCGTCGTTGAAGTTGTTACATGTGAAGTCTTAAAACACCAAGTTACCCCTTGTGATGGTATAACCACTGCTCCACCTGAACAAGACGGCGTAGTAGAGCCATCCGTGTAAATGTGCACGTGGTTACTGTAGTTTTGTTCCAGTAGGAATAGACTAAGTTGTTTCAGGGCATGTGTCGGTAAGTCCGATTTTCTCCTCATTCCTGGAATCATTAAGTGAACTCGCGGCCGGCTCAAGCTCCAAGGAGGAATCAGTGGCTTTGATGCAGGTGCGTATGTCTCAGCAAACGATAAATGATGCTTGGAGACAATAGTGCCGTATGTCGTGCGGGGCCTTTCAGCAGCTAGGCTCGCCAGGTGGTGAGAAGGGGTCCTGGCATAATGCCTGAGGTGCATGCGCATTGTCTCGGTAATAATATGCGTATTTATCGAGTGATCTTGAGCGATGGCAATGGTTTCAGCCGTTGAAGCATTGCGGGGTAAACCAAGGCATATCTTAAGTGCTTGGACTTGAATGCTCTGAATGGCGCGCAAGTTGGTCTTGCCGGTGTTAGATATTGCAGGTAAGCTGTACCGTAAGAATCCGATAAACAGCACTCTGTACAGTTGTAGCATGGATGGTATGGGCACTCCCCAATTCTTTCCTGCAAGGAATTTGAACATGTGGCATGTTGCGATCAGCCGCTTCTTCACATAGTTCACGTGTGGAGTCCACGACAGGTTTTTATCTATTATGACTCCCAAGAACCTGTGGCTTCTGCTGAACGATATGTATTCTTCATTAATCGATATACTGTAAGCAGACATTGGTTTCCACGTGAACGCTACCACTGCACATTTTCCCCAGGACACCTCGAGGCCTTGTTTACGAAGGTAGCATGACGTCGTTGTAGCAGCCTTCTGAAGGCGGGCGCGTAGCTGAGGCCTTGTCACACCTGATGTCCAAATGCAGATGTCATCAGCATAGACAGAAAGTTCTACAGTGCTAGGTAGCTGCTCGACTAGACCAATGAGAGTTAGGTAGAAAAGGGTAGGGCTTAGCACTCCTCCCTGAGGAACTCCTCGGCTGCTGTAATAATCAGGTGTTGGGCCATTCGCTGTCATCACGTAAAATGATCTCAGCTGTAAGTAGCTGTACACCCACATATATATCTTGCCACCAAGACCTACTGTTTCCAAAGCATTAAGGATGGCTTCATGGGTGACATTGTCGTAAGCCCCCTTAACGTCTAGAAACAGGGCGGCGCACAGTCTCTTACAGGCTTTCTGGTGTTGAACATATGTCACCAGATCAACAACGTTGTCGATTGACGAATGGCCGCGCCTGAATCCGGTCATAGATACTGGATAGATTTCGTAGTGCTCTAAATACCACTCCCTTCGTGTTAGAATCATTCGTTCCATCGTTTTTCCCACACAACTGGCAAGTGCGATAGGACGGTATGAGGCAATATCCAAAGGAGATTTACCAGCCTTCAGAAGTGAAATGAGGCGACTTGACTTCCATGCCTGGGGAACCGTACCAGTCTGCCAGAAGTCGTTGTATAGGCGTAAGAGTGCCTTCCGAGCTTCGTCTCCAAGATTACAAAGGGCACGATAGGTAATGCCGTCAGGTCCGGGTGCTGAAGAACGTCTGCACAGAGCCAGTGCCGCCTCTAGCTCATCCATAGAAAACTGGCATTCCATACGGGGATCACGTGTGGGCGGTGGGTTGTCAAATGTTCCCGTTCTTGATACTGTGAAATTGGAATCACCGGCAATTCTTCTACAGAAAGATTCTGCGACGTCCATCTCTCTGCATCGAAGGTGAAGTGCCAGAGATGTAAACGGGTGTCGTTGACCCAAGGTTGTGCTAAGACCCCGGACAGTTCGCCATATCAGTGATAGGGGCTTTCGTGGATCCAACGACTCGCAAAAGGATGTCCAACGTCGCCTAGCCAGTTTATCCATGTGCCGCTGCATTTTCTTTGGAATGCGTCTAGCCAGCCTCAAATCATCCATGCACTTTGTCCGTCGGTACCTTCGTTCTGCACGACGGCGTACTGCGCGAAGTTTCTCAAGCTCGATGTCGAAATCGGCGCGCTTGTGACTAGTAAATTGTGTATGCGTGGTATTCTGCAGGACATCCTTTATCGAGTCCTCTAGGTTATATGATGAGCCGTCGGTACAGCAGTCTTCCATTAACATTTTCAATTTCGGCCAATTGGTGTACTTGAGGCCTCTTGAGGACTTGGAGCTGGTGAAACCTTCTATGCGTAGGTAAGTTGGTATATGGTCGCTCCCCCGCGTTTCCAGATCCGAAAACCAGTGCACTTTCCTGGTAAGTGAGCGAGAAATCAATGTAAGGTCCAGGCAGCTGCTATAGGCTGATCCGCGTAAATATGTAGGTCTTCCATCGTTACAAACGCAGAGTTCGTACTCCGAGGCTAAGGACACCAATTTTCTTCCTCTAGAGTTGTCCCTGGAGCTTTCCCATAGAAAATGGTGGGCATTGAAGTCGCCAGTGATCACCCATGGCCTTGGAGTTGATGTCAGAATACCGCGTAAGCGCTCGCAGTCAAGGCGGCTTGATGGAGAAAAGTAAGCTCCGATAATCGTGAAAGCAACCTTATCCTTCTTCACAGTAAGACACACATACTGATTCCCTTCATCAGGCGAGACTTTGTGGTGAACGTAAGTGAGGTCATGGCGCATGAATACAATAACTTTGCTGCAGTCTCTGTGAGTGGAGGAATAAAGCACTCATATCCTGACAGATTGATTGAAGCACACAGGTTGGGTTCACAAATCACGATAATGGGGAAGCGGTTCACAAATACACACTGTCTAAAGTCAGTCATGCGCGCCTTCAGTCCTCTGGCGTTCCACTGAAAGACAGATGCATTCTTGACTTCCGCTCGAAACGACGGTGCCTCGCTGGCCATGGTTTTACCTCAGAGCTGCAAGCACCGGACTCAGGGTGTCCAGCACATACAGTGCGGTCTGCGCAGCCGAAGTCTTCATATTACTCAGTAGGACACGCATGATACTCATCAGCGATTGCAGCAAGCTTATCACTTGATCTTCATTCATCGCATCACTGGTTTGAGGGGTCGTCGAGGACGGCGGGATTTGATGCAGCTCCGAAGTAGGTTGACTTCGTGGAAGAGAGGGCCACTGTTCGGAAGGTGCGACTGCTGTCCCTTTCTTCTGTTTGGCAGTATCCGTCTTCAGTGAGCTCGGTGTTTGTGGGTCAGCCTCTTTGATGGAGGATGACATCTCTCTATCGGTAGAGCCGTTTTTACGTGATGGTCTTCGCCCACGACGCCGTCGTCGGCGTAGTGTAGCGGCAGCTTCCCTGTGCGTTGAATTGTCCTGCACCATACGCCTGAGTACCGCGTGCTCGTTTCGCACCCACGGGCAATCTTTGGATGAGGCCTCATGAGCACCGTGGCAGTTTGGACATCGTAGCATGGTGGCACTGCAGGCGTCTTTTGAGTGAGACTCAGCGCACCACGGACACACAACTTTGTTCTCACAGACACCTTTTACGTGTCCCATCTTGTAGCATCGCAGTGGCTTCGGTATGTAAGGACGCACTGAGTGGCGAACATGGCCAACTTTGACATACGAGGGAAGGCTGTCTCCCTCGAACACAAGCCTCAAGCAGCGTGTGTTGCCGAGTCTGGTAATGTGCGTGATGCGGGTGCCTTCAGTCGCTGGCTTTATTAGTATTTTCAGGTCATTAGCTGAGATGGAAAGATCGGCATCATAAATGACGCCTACAGTGCCATTACAACCTGTAGCGACCATTGGCCGAACTTTCACGTTGCCGATTTCTGTTATGTGCCGAAGGCTTTGCAATGCGCTACGGTGCATAACGTCTACAGCAAGGACATTCTTTCGTGCATTGATCCTCACGTCTTTGATCTCATTAGGCGCGGTTTCCTCGAGAAGCACAGAAAGAACTTGCCTGTTCAGGAGTCGCAAGTTAGATGCAGGGTCTTCGGGCATAAACAGCATGGTGTGCGGCCACCGCTGTGGTGCAGTCTTAACGGTGGAAACACTTGCCGATGATGCCGTCCGCAGCAGTCTTCGTTTTGTAGATCGATTCATTACGACCGTGAAGTGATCATCTGATGACTCAAAGCCGTCCGAGTACAAATCGGTTGCCTCACTGTCGGTGTCGCTCGACGCGTTGCTACGCTTTCTGGACGACGAAGTCCGGCGCGACGGTTGCACGCCTGCAACATTCTCAGGTGTGTCCTGAAGCATCACCGCAAAGGAGGGAGCGGCAGCTCTCAGGATTTCTAGGAAAACAAATTGAAAAGACTGAGACATGGGCACAAGCGTTCTGTGAGAGAATCACTTCGTCGTCGTCCTCTTTGCGTCCTAGTATTCCGGAATATCTATTTTATATGCTAGTCCTAGTCCTAGTATTCCGGAATATCTATTTTATATGCTAGTCTAGAGGGCCCACTAACGCGTGCACCTTTGACGATTTACTCTGTGCAATGACTGGAGGCGGAAATGTTGTAGGCCCGCGTGCTCACATTTGGGTGCACGTTAAAGAACCCCAGGTGGTCTAAATTTCCGGAGCCCTCCACTACGGCGTCTCTCATGATCATATGGTGGTTTTAGGACGTTAAACCCCATATATCAATCAATCAATCTGTGCTGCGATCACCAATAGCAAATGCTATCAAACGCTTGGGTAATCATTGTAAGTACCAGTAAGAGAAAATTTCGCATTCGTGTGATGTCATCGGCGGGATTAGGCACGCCTTAGGCAAGAAACCGTAGCGCTGCCTCTTGAGCAGTAAAAGGTGGCGATGGCGTTTCGAGGACATTGACTGCTACGGGACGTGTCATTTATATTGCTATTGGAGTATGTGGAACCTCCAAGCGTTATTTTTTCTCATATAAACATTTGTTTGGCCTTAAAACTAGAGCTGCGACATTTTTCGGGAAGTTAGTTTAACAATATACGCTGGCATAATGTTCGTCTTTCTTGTCCATTTATGTGTGAAAACCGAGCGAGGTCAATCGCAGCCTGCGCATGAGGCTTACATTTAGGTGACAACCTTTGTCAAGTTTATCCGAATTATGATCATGGATTTCTTTCACGAGCAAAAAGTTGCAATCCGACATACCGTACGTTTTTGTTTTCTAACACGCGCCTGCTACCGACAATGCTAGATTAACGGTCAAATATGTTCTCATACTTGGCGCGAGGGAACTTCCGTGTGAGCCGTTGAAGAAACACATCCTTTATTTTGATTCGCAAGTAGCTCATGTCTCGCTGTATACGCCTTCGTTCAAGGCATCGGCAGGTTGTATGAGGAATAATAGTGGCCAGTTTATTTACTCTCCGAAGGCTCCGCTCAACCCAGATGGTTATCAACGCGTCGTATGTCTTGCGAATGGCATTTGGTGGAAGGCAAACAAAAACTTCAGCCATACTAGCATTTTCTCTATGGCTGCTTTCCAGTTCGCCGCCTAGGTTCCAATGTCTGTCCGTCAGCAGCAGCCCCAGAGCGTAGAGTGGTCTTGCAGCTGAAAAATAGTTATTTATTTTGGCTCAGAATGAGAGAGACAGAGAGAGAGAATAAGGTCTAGTGAAAGGCAGGGAGGTTAACCAGAAGGAAACATGCGGTTTGCTAACCTGCACTGGGGAAAGGGAAATGGGCACGAAAAGATGGGGGAAAAAGGAGGGAAAGGAATGGTTAAAGAAACGCTCAGCGTGAAATAGCCGACATTTCGCCGGTTGATTCTGAGACACTATTTGACGACACGTGTAGAAAATATGGAGGAGGGGGTTTTGGGCTGTTCAAACTTATTGTATTTGTTGAACGATTTCACTTCACTAAGTTACAAAACCTGAAACTTAAATTTACGTTTAACAATAGCGCAGCCAATAGGTTCAGCAGAAGAGATGAACAGTGCTAGCCATGCTCCGCTGCGGTGGTCTAGTGGCTTAAGAACTCGGCTGCTGACCCGCAGGTCACGGGTTCAAATCCCGGCTGCGGCGGCTGCATTTCCGTTAGAGGCGGAAATGTTGTAGGCCCGTGTACTCAGATTTGGGTGCACGTTAAGAACCCCAGGTGGTCGAAATTTCCGGAGCCCTCCACTATGGCGTCTCTCATAATCATATGGTGGTTTTGGGACGTTAAACCCCACACATCAATCAATCAACAGTGGTAGCCACTTGTTACCAGCATGACATTGGGACCAGTCGAGTTTTTTCCACTTGTTGATATATATACTGAACTAGGCGCTGAGTGGTACATCGACGATGGCAGAGTAAAAAGTGGTCATTGATACATATAGGGTTTTACTGTCGCAGTCCTTTGACATTGTTGGCCGATTGTTTAAAATTTGGGGATTCTCATCGTTAGCAGCAGGAGTGGCTGAAATGAAGGTATGTGCATATTAGTATTTTGCGGCATTGATCACTTTGAATGAGAGGTTCACTTCACAGTGCTTCTTGTTCGTGAGTATTTATTGCCATTGGATAGCTCGCTTCACTGATTATCTTTGTAGCATGCGGGTTGACTGAAATTTTCTGGAATCTCATGCGAATAATTCTAGCGTAAGACAAGACAGACGAAGAGAAAAGGAAGATAGGTCAGTCTGATACACAAAGCGGGTTTGCTACTTTGCGTAGAAGTGATGAAATGTTGTTCGAAAAGAGGACAAAGCAAAAAATAAAAAAATTCCGCCATATCCACGAAGTGAATGATGATGAGTGGGCGAAGCTCCGGAGGTAAACCTGGTAAACCATGAATCCTCTGTACATTTTGCCCACTTGATTTTATTACATCGCTCCCCCTAGCGTACGTCGCCGCACTAAATCAAACGAATGCCTTCAACCAATGACACGCGCCATATGTGACATCATTCCTATTTTATAAGATCTCGCGTCTTTCATCAACTACAAGTACCGCTTTCTAGTTTATAACATCTTGCATCTTTTCATCATCAGCTACAAGTACCACCATCTAGTAAACACTACAAGAACTAAACGAGAGGTGGCTACATACAGGAGACGGCACCGCCATCTAGTGAACACTGCAAGAACTAAACTAGAGGTGGCTACATACAGGGGACGGTACCGCCATCTAGTGAACACTGCAAGAACTAAACTAGAGGTGGCTACATACAGGCTACAGGGGACGCACAGCCCACGCCCTAAGGAGCTTCGCCCCTAAAATAAATGAAGTAACACAACAGCACGACGCACCGGTAGGGCGTTCTAATAAGAGATGTTCAGATAGGCGAGTAGAACGCATCAAACCTAGTATTCTTTGCACAGGCTTCTTCAGCGAGTCTTGTCGATGGCGAGGGATTTTTCCGGCAGAGAATGGTCGTCCGACTTGTTGATAGCTTTGCCAAACTTTAGCTCTGTGTGGGCTGTCACACGAAACAACTCCAATGGTTTCTTCCCCTCGATGTTTTCGGAAATTGCGGTGTCGGCTAGTCCAATGCAAGATCCACACGCCGTAGAGAATACGACGCCGTGCCATAGTATGAACAAAAGTAAGGGTCACCTCAGTGAAGTTTCATGAAATTTGGAAAGCTAAAGGTTGTTAGGTCGAGAGAGTGCAATGGTGCGCGCGTCTATTGAGGCTCGTTCTATTGCGACGTGGTGCACTCACAAGTGAAAATAGGAAGCTTCCGGACGGCGTCAATCGAACAGGTAGATATCTATAGTTTGCAGTCTCCTTTAAGGGTTGAGCGACTTGCCTGATGGGTCCGTTCATTGCCAAAAATCCCGGTGTGACTCGATAACCATTAAAATGTGCTATAATGACTGTACTCGGTTAGAAGACGCAACTACTCTGCTATCTCAAATACTAACTGCTCATGTGGTTCATGGCGTACGACTGGCCGTATAGACTGCTGTGCGGCCTTTGAGTCGTAGAAGATTGTCCATTCATCTGTCAGTTAGTCAAAAATATAAAGTGCGGCTCAAAGTACTGCAGGCTTTGCCGCCATCGATGTTGTTGAAATATCTTGGATTTAGGGCAGTTCTGACTTTATTTGGTATCATTTCTGCTTTGATGGAGCTGTTCAGCAGGACGGAGCCGTCAGTCTAAGCGCGCATAAAGTATCGGTACTTCTCGTGCGATAAAAGTACAGCGAGCTGTTGGAGAGTGGCTGAGGACATATCTCATTCTATCTGGACTCCTGGTATTGCGAGCCCATTTCCTCTGCACTGTTCTGGATACGCTGCGAAGCTGCTTGGCCCAGATTCTCTATGCTTCATTGTTTTTATGCCGCCTTATAAAGAGATGTTGGACGCCTAAGAGTACGCCAAATGTGTCAGACAGGCACAAAATAAGAAGCCACTCCGAGGGAACAAAAGTGCTCAGAAGTTTGTGACTTATCGTAGTAACGAATTGCTGGGATGGAAGGTTGAAAGCCACAGTCATTTCTTATCTCTGGCAAAAATAGTGACTTCCCTGAGGAAAATCAGAGGCACGCTGTGCTTATTGGTGTAGCCGGAAGGAAGGCGCATTTTCCTCTCTTGCGTCAGCTCAACAGAGATGTAGGAGCTCGGGGAGATTTCGGCGGTGACAAAGTGAAACGCTCTTGCAAGAGACGGTGAATTTATTTAGCGTTATCTTGGCCCAGGCTCAAGCTTTCTTGCCAGCGCTTAACAAAGAGGCGAGGGGTAAATGATCACGTTGGTTCACACTCTACGAGAAATAGAGAAGTATGAGTGGCTCGTTTCGGTAAGTCCCGACTCGCCACGTCTATGACTATCATTAAAGAGACACGCTAACTCTCGTTTGGATCCCATGACTCCTCGAAGAAAGTACAATGATCTAAAAGAGTTAGCGTGTCCCTTTAAAAAGCGTTAGAAGTCAGGACGCACAAAACATTCAAAGAAATCTTTTTTGAGAGTACTCACTGAGCCAGAAATATTGTTCGAGACAGTTGGGCACGTTTACTTCTTTTTTTTCCCTCATTAGTTGCTTGTGTGTGTGTGTGTGTGTGTGTGTGTGATAGAGAGAGAGAGAGAGAGAGAGAGAGAGAGAGAGAGAGAGAAAAAGAGAGATTCAGAACTGAGACACGGAGGCGAAATACTTCAAGTTGCAGCACAACCTTTAGAAGAAAGAAAACAATATACTAATGACGCATTAACTTTTCAATTCAGTTCTCCTTCCTAGCTAAGTTTTAGAAAACTAAAAGCGCGAGTATTTCTTTCATGCCGCAGGCGCATAATAAAAGTAACATTTTCTTGTAAGTAGATAAAGTGTTTAATTTCAAGTCTTTACAGCTGTTCCATACTACGGGGCTATTGGTGTGGATCATTTATGTTAAACTACTCGATCGAGTGACATTAAAAAGTGCTTTTAGTAGGCCTTTACTCTCGTTGTTGGTGACGCAACGGCCTGCGACAAAGTAATACCAATGAAGAAAAACAACGGGTACAACATAGAAAAATTTGGTGTAGCATGACTACGTCTTCAGATTAGAGTGCACGTCATTTGCCTCGGCGCTGTTGCTACAGGCATGATCGAGTGCGTGCGGCGTAATTAAGTGCAAGAGCTAGAGCACACAGCAACCTCACTTTGCCGTATAGATTATTGATTTATGGCGCGGAAAAACACCCCGAGCTTGCGTAAGAGCTGCCATTGTTTTACTTGAATTAAGTGTGCCTTCAAGAGTAGCATGTGGTTTGCACATATTTTCCCGCCCATAAATACCAGCCTTCTGAATGTTTTGCGAAGCAGCGTCTTTAAATGATCTATTTGGTCACACATAAAGAAATCAGATGACGTAATAATACACACGTTTAAAACTCACCATGACGTAACGCAACATGCATAAATAGCCAGCATGAAGAAATGCTAGCCTTCTTTTCGGAGTTCATACGGCAGAATGGGAGAGCGTGCTGACTGCCTGACGTTGGAGGGCAAGAACACCAGCACAGGGTTAGACTGCCCTAGTCCCTTTTCTTTTGGTGGGTACGCCGACTCATAGATGCGGTATATTGTAGTTCAAAGGACCTTAGGGTGGACCAGTTGAAAAGACTTGTAGCTGCCTCAGGTTCACCGGCTCCTAAACACAGTGTTCTCTGGCACTTTTACGCATTCGTGACCTTACCTCAGCATTTTGTACAATTGTCAACTCTTGTGCTATACTGAAACAAAGGCAACAAACGTGAAGTTTCTGCAGACGAATGAACAATAGCGCTCCTTGTTTTGAAATTTTCTTGTTTCATTTCTGATTTTCTGAAATTTCTTGTTTCATTTCGCATTGGTCTCTGACTAACAAACTGATTTAAACGTGACTCTGCTTCTTAGTTTATGATATAGTCTGTGCAACTCGACAGGAAGGTCATGTAATATCGCGCTTAAGGCTCAGTTCCACCTGCTGCTTGCACTTGTCGCCCGATCATTTGTGACTGCGAAGGAAGAAGTGACTCGAGGTGATCGACGTATACACACTTCCATTTGACTTATACGCGCCGTCACATGGAATTAACGCGTGTTCACGTGTGACTCGCATTGCCATTGTCCCGCATGATAAGCTGGCACCCTGTTCCTGCGTGCGCATGTCACTGGTTTAGAGGTTTGTGACTGCTGTCACGCTACAGAAAAGTCAACCAGTGAGCGACTGAGCCAAAGCAGTTGTTTCGCGACCAAAGCGGTCATTTGTGGCCGTGGTCACAAATGGCCGTTCTGTACGCGCACAAATTAACGACTCAGTATCCAGTGTTTTCATATATGTCGTCCGATCCCTCCCTCCCCCCCTCCCTCAAAAAAGAACCGCCAAAACTCGGTATAGCAGATAAAATATAACCAACAGCTAAAGCGGTTCATGTAGTCGGCTGCTCACTAGTTCCAGCGTTTAATTGCTTTCGCGGGTGCCTGTCGTTGTTTCTAGCGCATGACTTCATCCATTGTGCAGTTCGAAAAATTGTCGCAAGAAAATGCTTGATGTCGCTTTCCGCGCTCCCAATGCATGATTGGACACCCTTAGTAGAAAGCGTTCTGTCTCAATGAAAAAAAGTGCTCACAATAAAATCAAATTGATGATTATGATTCTGCATAGTGCGAATTTTGAGCGCAGCCAATTAGGTGTTTTGAGTTTAAGATAAACTAGGGTGAATGCTTCTGCCTTGGTGACGCGCACGTCAGGATTCTGGCGTGAGAAGCATTGAGCCTCTGATTGTGCCACTCATTTAGAAGCAGTGGCAGACGACGCACTTCCACCAGTTGCATCGCTCATTCTTCAGAAGGAACTGGCTGAGATTACTCTAAATATAAGTAGGTAGTACATGGTTTGCGTTAAGAAGAGAATGCCGTGAGTTGCGTGAGTGGCACAGCCGATTTCGTGCTTTCCATTTCACATGAACCACCACAGACGGAGCGTATATAGCGCGACTGCTTCACAAATCGAGAGACAGTGGAAGGCATCGCGTATAGGAGCATTGTGCAACAGCCGACGCACGACGTTGCGCACCACTCATACGAGTGGCCACCACTCCGCTATTGTAACTGAGGTCTCACCACTGTCATTCTCTTCTCTTCGTGCATGGGACACTATTTGCAGTCTTTCAGCCTCAGCCGCCCCCTACGTTCACTCTCTTACGTCCTCGTCCGATCTATGCATTTCGCTGACGCTGTTAAACGGCAGAATGGGCGCCTATAGCTGCACACTAAAAAAAATGTTTGTGTAAATTTTAAGCTATTACACAGCCGTTTCCCGTAAGCGCCGTGCATACCTGATCACTGCCAGTAATAGTAACAAGCAAGACACGCTTAAAAGTTCTGTCCTCTCATTCTCTCTCATTTTTGCAATAAATATGTCATTAGCGGTGCCTTCTGTGAAGCTTATTCGCTTTGGTCTTGCGCAGTGTGTTCATAAATGTTTTTCCATTTAAATTAAAATAAGTGACTTACCTTGCTCTCCTTTTTTCTTATTTTCTGTTGGTTTCGTTCAATTGTATTGAAGAGCTCCGCCGTCGTAATGGCGTCGCGTCTGAGAAACGACAATTACGATAAATTGTTTTGAATGAGGCATCGAATGCCATTGGTGATGCTGTAAAACTTTCAGGCCCATAAGTGTGCATACGCATTCTTCCGTGCTGATGATCGCCATTGAGACGACTGACACCACTGAAAAAAAATCTTCGCTTCAGTTCGTGAAAGCTTACATTCAATGGCAGCAAACAACGGAGAGTTCATCTCTCTAAGTAGAAGCTCTAAAACACGTGATTGGAATATGTCAAAGGGCTGTTCCAAGATTAAAGTTTATGGTCGCATAGGTACAAACCATCCATGAGCAGCAAGGATGGTTGAATAAAAGCTGCGCATAGGCAGCTTGACTGACCCCACGTCCCTGACCAATAGCTAAGGACAGCACGGGGACGTTGCTGGCCCCACGTCCGCGTCCTTAGAATTTTGAAGCCTTTCACGCTGCTTGTGGTACAAATATGTCGTTCCGTACAACCATGAGCAATCAGAGCGTGTTTTTTTTTCATTCAACCTATTAATAAGCTCACGTATGGCACTGAAACGCCACGAAAAAATATATAACCAAGTCATAAGCGAGAAAAGATAGTTACACAGTGCAAAGGGTGAAATAAATAGGATAAATAAGTTGCTCATTGAGTTATTCGGACGACCATTTGAACGTAAAGCCTGGGTTATCGAGGAGAAATGAGAATGAGAGAGACACGAACGGCGCGCAACGCTCAGGAAAGTATCTTTAAAAACCCAGAACGTGGCAGCAGTTATTGCACCGCTAAACAGAGCCGCAAAAAGCGCTAGCGACAGAATCGTTCTCCCAAAACATGACTGCGGAATCGCGCCCAATATATTCGTGGTCGATTTTTTTCGAAAACGTGCGACGAGAACCATGTTGCGCCAGCTGTAGCCGGTTCGCGAGACTTCATACTCCAGTGCTCACGCATCGATGTGCCTATGGTTGTCGCCTTGTTGGTACCCGTCATTCCACCGATGAATAAATTGCTATTTTTGTCTGGCTTCCTTGCAGCGGCTCTGATTTAGGCAAGCCTGAATGGTGATTCAAAGGCAGGTAAATTATTGAAGGAAGGGTACCGACGATATGTTCAAGGAATAGAAAAAAAACACTCTATCAGTGCTCCCTCTCTCTCTTTGAGCGTGCGTTTCAGAATGTCATTTTTCGAATGGCTCATTTGTTTGATGCTCCGATCGACTGTCGTCTAATGCTTCTCCAATCCACCCGCAAGTTTTCTCGATTGAATAAAGAATGCCCCGGGGGCACAAATATAGGGCGCATGTAAACAAGGCCAGCGCTCCTGCGAAAAAAAAAAAAAAGGTGGGACGCAAAAGGAGCAAGTACACACTAAGCGTTGCAAAAGTGTGGCTACAAAAAGCTCACCTAGATGAAATACCGGGTCGCAATAGGAAGCTCATTACTTCGATTGGTTCGGGAAAGAAAGGACGTATACTCGCTAGCATTTGCCTTGTACGCTTAACAAATTTTAGCAAGAAGAACTTTGAGGAGGCCTGGATTTTGCGCGTAAAACGTGAAAGCGTAATCACGTACCCTGCTTGCACAGTCTGTTGAATCGCCAGTGCGCCTTCACTTTTCGGTGGACACCGCAACCGAGTCACATGGAAAGGAACATCTCGGCGCCGGTAAATCGACCTTTTCACACTGTCTAATAATGCCTGGCAAGTTCAGTTCCGAAGTCGCCACTACGACGTAATTCTACATTCTGCGAGTTGGCGAGGTAAAGCCACTACACATTCGTAAGGCAGAACGTGCACCTCCGCATCTCCACACGTTGTGGATGCTGTTGATGGTATAGCGACAAACATCTGTGCCTGTTTATTGTGTAACCATGGCTGTCCTTTAAAGCAACCACTGGTTGCGCTATTCACAAGTATTGACGCCTAGTGTTATTTTACGCTTTTGCCATGTAACATTACACGTGTTAAGAATACTCCTACCACTATATGACCTTCATATATTATTTTTTCTTTTCGCACATTTTAGAGCATGGCTGTGGCTCTGTGGTAGAACACCTGCTTGTCACGCCGAAGTCCTGGATTCCATTGCTACCCATACTAAAAAGGAAAAAAATTATTTTATACAATAATATATATAAATGTAATATTATTATTATTATTATTATTATTATTCTTTATTCTTATTTCTTACTGGATAATGCAGATTCCTCGCTCACATCCAACGACATCGACACGAGAATTCACACAAAATAATCTCTTTAATGCCCTCTCCTAAAAATAAAAATGACTGAAAGATATTCTGAAAAAATTTACGTTGGCTTTAACGAAAAAACTAAACTAAGCAACATGCAACACCTGTTCTGTAGTAACACCTTTTCACCTAAACAATATATATATATATATATATATATATATATATATATATATATATATATATATATATATATATATATATATATATATATATATATATATATATATATATATATATATGAAAGTAGATGCGCTTTCACATAACAACTGTTTATTGTGCCGACGTTTCGACAGGGTTCCTGTGGAAACGTCGGCACAATAAACAGTTGTTATGTGAAAGCGCATCTACTTTCATATTTACAACCTTGCGGCAACCGAAGTTATTCTTCTGTATATATATATATATATATATATATATATATATATATATATATATATATATATATATATATATATATATATATATATATATATATATATATATATATATATATATATATATTAATGAGATCTAACAGACAATAATGCCTGTATATTAATATTCTGTAAAACACGAAAAACGAGCCCTTAAGTATACACTTGTTTCCCTTATTCATTAACGAGGGTCTCGTACTGGCAGACTTGGTGCCTCTAGGTTGTATACGGGGGACTATTGGTCAGATTCCAGTTAGTAATAAATTCACGTGCTACGTGACGCCAAACAGGCTCATAAAGAGTGTACCACACTCGCCGCCATGGCAACTAGTGGCGCTGACTGACACTCCTACGTTTAAATTGACATAGATACCCAATAAAGTGGCTGGGGGGATAGCTGTCGTGGTAGCTCAGTGGTAGAGCATCGAACGCGTTATTCGTAGGTCGCAGGTTCGCATCCTGCCCACGGCAAGTTATCTTTTCACCCACTTTCCTTTTTCTTATTTACATTACAATTGGTCTAATAACTTCCCCTATACCTTCCTAGCATTATTGTCTGTTAGATCTCATTAATAACACGAAAAACGAGCCCTTAAGTATACACTTGTTTCCCTTATATATATATATATATATATATATATATATATATATATATATATATATATATATATATATATATATATATATATATATATATATATCGCCGAAACGTTCATTTCAGCGTAAAATAAAAACCTGTTGTACAGAAACAAGATCGCAAAAAACTGCATTATATTGAATTTATTGTGATTGCTATATCCTTGCACACTCTTCATCTCAAAGAACGACTATTTAACACGGGCGTAGATAAGGATTCACTGTACTATACATTTACGTTTTTTTCTTTTGGTATAGGAGAATGAATTGTTCCACCATATCACATTTTATGTCTGGTGCCATCCATGGAATTAGGGTTGCCACAATTCTTTCAAATGTCTTCGCAGACTATGGCTATTGACGGACGTCTTCTTAGTAATATTTTCGTCGAACGCGAGAAAAAAGAAAGATAGAAAAAATTGAGGACCTAGTATTCAATAGTAGTTAATTGTAACACTCAATTATGCCGGCAGCTTTTGTAAATGTTCGGGGGCTAGATGGTGGGAACTAATGGGCCCATTTAGCATTTACATAACAATGCAATTTGCAAAATAGGTTTCGTTACAAGCAAATTGTAGCATATTGTTCGAAAAGAAAGGTAAAAATGAGGGCTTGGAATTTTTTATCATACAAAACAAGAGCCTCTTGAGAAGCGATTACTTTTTTACAGTCTTGGTTATTTCTCAAACATTGCGGGGTTGATTAGTAGCAGGGATGTTTACAATGTGAACAAGAGACCGGGTTATCGTGCATACTCTCACGCTGTTTTTTATAGTGAAGACCTCAGAAGCCGACGCGTTTCAAATAAAGATTGAACTTCTCTCTGAGAAAACTGGTGCCCAGCAAATGCAGTAACGGCCGCTGCACAATCAGAGCGGCGGATTCTGTAGTCGGTTGTCTGAATCTAATCTGCTAGTCAAACACTTCAATCTCTTACACAAAGTCACGGTACACTTTGCTGAACGACCGCTAGTGTTGTTAGTCAGGCATTGAACTCTACTACTTTAATTGTGCAGGCAGTGTGACTGGAACAATCGTAAAAGTTCGAGAAGGTTCCGATACTTCCATAACAATCAAGCATGGCCTTTGCCGAGAGACAACAGATATAACAGTTTTAACAATGAAAACCGCTTAAGTGAAAAAAGCGAGAAAGTACGAGTGCGAATATTGAATGTTTCACAGCCGACGCAGTATACTGTAAAGGCACTTCGAACATGCCGAGCACACACGTTCAACCGCTTCTGTCTAGAACCTAAACCATGGGATAGAACAGTGTCTGAATCCTGCCGATATTGAGTTCCAGCTATACTCATGGAAGGAGGAAGTGTATTCGTCGCGTTGCGCTTGTTGTCGAGCCAAAGAGCTTCGCCGGCGATTGGTTCCCTGCAGAAAACATGCAGTGGTGACTATAGTAAGCTCGCATTTATTGAATACTGCCAATCACTTTCCGGTGGCAGTATATCTACCTCCACTTAACTGCGTTGCGGCAAGAGTGAAACATATGATAACTACAAAGTCGAGAACAACATAGAAGCGCAATAATATTTTGTAATAGATATTACCGCATTTGCAGCTTTCCAAGGCGCACTTCCTCTCAAAATGCAGCCCTGAAAATTGTGCGCGCACTGGATGCGAATTTACAAGCGAATTCGAGATACATTTACCTTTTTTTTCTGATTTTGTGCGTGAGAAACTACATGACCATTGCAATCGGGCTGTTTCTTGGCTTTATTTTTAGTTATTTTCTATAATTATTTATTTTCTGCTTCTCACTGTGTACTATAGCGTGGCAATAACGGTATTGTGAAAGTGGCATCGGTGACCAGACCAGTCGCATGGATTTCATTGTATCACTGCCAGTAAACGTTAACTGCGACGCATATTGGGCATCCGCTAACTCTAACAAACATTTCATGAAGCAATTACATTATCACCAAGTCTACGCAGGGTTTCGACAACAATCCTGTTGTTGATCGCCTGGGCATGAGGCGAAAATTTTACACCGTTGTAGTAGTTCTGATGTATTTTTCGCGTATGGTATTTCCCCAGTTTCAACTGGTCTTGCAGTGACAAATTCCAAGTGTGGTGTGGCTTTAATCTATTCTTTCAAGTTTTTCGGTAATCCCAGTGGCTCGTATTCAGTATTCTTTTCTTACTGAGAATAAAAACACACCGCTGGAGTCACATGTGCAGGAGGATCATCAAAATCAGGGTGTAATTTTACTTCTTTTCGGCACGTGCTGTGGTCGCCTTTTTCATCTGCTTTCTTGTTCGCATTTCCTCGCACCCAGCGTACAGCAGCAAACCAGACATTTGTTTTACTTTCATGAAAATTTTTTTTGCGGAAAAAAGGACTCTCTCCAGAAGAGCGATATTGTTTTAAAGCATATCAAATGAGTGTCTCTTAGTGCAATGTACTTTAGGCTGCCAAGCCTACAAATCTGACTGACTGCACGTAATGTCCCCGTTGGTTAATATATCTGAGAAACGCATTCCACCAGAACTAGTGATTTTGGAAATCTGGCATTATGTCAGCAACAAACGCCTATAACGAGCAAAAATCATGCGTGTTTAGCTTGAATTATATTTACGCGCACGCATTTCTGCCTTTTTTGATTGGTTAACTGGTGTTCTCCAAAAGACAGTTGTGCAGTTTCCAAAACATAAAAAAAAGTCACAGCTTTGCCGCAATGGCGAAGCAATGAACGTGATGGCAACAAATTGGAAGGTCACGAGCAGAATGGCAAGCATATTGAAACATCCTCCGCGTTTCTGACGCGCTAATGACGCACGAAACGTATTCACAGGTACGGATGAATGCAAATAAGCGTCTCAATTGTTACTTCGCTGTGTCTGAAAAGCAAGCTGTTTTCGCAAATGAAGGGTGTGCAACGATTGCAGCGACCTTTGTGCGCCGAGTAGCTACAACAGAATGGTTCCCGCGAAATCCAAAGACTAGTCAAGACGTACAATCCTCCCCACTGCAAGATAAGGGCGCGTTACCAAGCGTACACATCCTTATTCTTACGCTGGTTAAACTACGTGTGAGAGATGAGAGGCGCTGCGCGCTCACTACGCCATCTTGCTGATAATGCTGAAAATACGATTGTCGCCCCCCCCCCCTTTCCCAGTTGCCTGTCAACAGCGGTGAGTGGTTGATATAAATACTTGCAGTTGAAATGTTGTGGGAGGTGCCCTTCGGTGGCGCCGTGGTTAACGCCTCGCATTTACGACGTTGGGTCCTTCGTTCAATTACGCGCTTCGGAGTCTTTTTTTTATTTTGTTTTCATTTTTAATCTATGCAGATACGGATACTTATACGGTGCATGGCATCGACGCCGACGCCGATGGCGGCGATGAAATCCAGCCGAGAGTGTCCATATATTTGCTATCGCAATAAAATAGTTTAGTAACCTTAATCTATCTCTGATTGCTGACACCTCAAACAAGATTAGCAGACGCGCGGCTAGATAATGGTCCAAGAAAATTAATTCGAATTGAGCACCAGTCAACATACGCTCAAATAAAGATGAATTCGTAGCAAATAAAGATCGTGAAACAACATATGCCAGTCGAGGCACGCATACGCACTAAATGCATATCCGTTGGGATCGCTATGCAACGGGCCCTCACTTAAGCCCCGTACTTCCACTTTAGCGCCATAGGGAAAAAAGAGAGGGGGTTAAGAGCGAGAGAGACATTGGGTACTACTGTTGAACTTTCCCGCTGTGTTTTCACCGGCCCCACTTTTCTCCGTGGGTGCCCAATTAGTCTTAGCCTCGTGGCTGAGCGAAATGAGTTTTCAGGCCCGCAATAATAAACGCGTTCCCAGAACCACCGCATGTGCCAGTTTCACTGAGGGATTAGAGGGCTAGCAAGCGACTGGTGGCTGTAAAAATTCCGAAGCGGCCTTTCCAACTCATTTCGATTACTTTGCTCACGCCTCACGTGCATCAAACGGGGGCCAAAATTGTACATTCGAGTTTTCCAAACGAAGAGTCAACCGGCACATTTGTGCGATCCGGATGGGTGAAACTGTGAAATCGAACGTTTCTGGATTGTGTGCGGTTTTCATGGTGCAGAGAAATCTCTCTAGTTAGTTGATTAGCGGCAGTGCTGGACGAGATAAAAGAGGTTTTTAGCTTTATTATTTTATTTTACAATGATTGCCACAAATCGATAAACAAGTTTTTTTTTAGGAATGCCTTTGATGTGGTGGCAAGGAAAAAAATATATAGTTCAGCTTGAAAACGCATTTAAGTTGAAGGAGAGATTACGCACTTTGCCACACCATGCAATTTCCAGAGATAAGGTGAAGTAACCGATATTTAGGTCTTCATCGATTGAAGCACGACAGGGAGCGTTAGCAGTGTGCCTTATGTTCGATAACATAAAAAATAACAGCTACAATAATGATGAAAAGTTAGCATAAATATCACAGGATTTTGCTTGATAATGCTTCAAACGCAGTGATCGCTCCATGAGGCAGATTTCGCTTTACAACCTAAAATAACTGCCTGTTGATATCTGGCATTTTGAGGCTCTTGAATAAAATAACCTGGTCACCTTGATTGCTTTGCATGCTTGTTCACTCTCTAATTTGGCACAAGCATTGAGATCAAGGCCGGATGATGTGTGCAACTCAGACGTTTTGTCGCATAATGCGGTCTTCACAGAAGGACACGACGTTTCAAGAGAAAAAAACGAACTCGACAGACTGTAGCACCGACGTTCATGGTCGTTCAAAATCCCTTACCTCAGGATTTTAAATCGGGCCGATGTGATTTCTTGCAAGTGGTGGGGCCAGATTGTATGATGACTTTGGCACCTGATCGGCCAGCGGCGTATAGGCTCAGTGTTTTTGCACTCTATGCACTTGTCGCAACGAGCAAACTTCGACCACACGTGGCCCAAATACTGGCCTCTCATGGCAAAAGCACAGCCATGGGGACGTACTATTGCGCAAATTCTTCACTTTATCTCAGGTGTAGTTTAATTTGAATGTTTCATTCATGCAAAGGAAATCTCCCTTCATTACGTTGCCAGAATATCAGCGTTTCGGTGACAAATAAGCTTTTTATTTAAGGTGAGAAAATGCAGGTAGTAAAACTTGCTGCACGATAAAAGTTGTGCATGATACTAACTCATTCCTTTCGCCACATGATGCACACATTTTTCATACAGGTCAAACGCACGAGCGAAATCGTGAAGATACAACTTCTGGCAATTAAGTACAGAATAGGTACACAGTAAACACAAATGCAAAATATCCTCTCACAACTTTTTTTTTACTTTCTTTAGTAACCTGCCTTCACATATCTGTGATCAGAGTACACGAGAAAGTAGAAAGTAAGGAGACTGACAGGACACAGTAGAAGACCCTTAAAGAATAAAGAAGCCCTTTAGCAAAGCTTTCTCGTTTTTCTTTTTATGCACCCTGAATTGCCACATAGCAACTCTCGGTCAGAATTTTTATCTATGTCGCCACTTTCTTTTTTGTCTGCCATCTCTCTTTGTTTACAAGGTGAGCTGGTACATAATTTTCAATTCAACAGAAGCAAACAAAGGATACGTTTTGTCTATTTTGCATAAAGCTATATCAAAAAACACAATGACCAATAATAAGACTTTCTGGAGCACACTTCTATTTGTGAAATCAAGAGGTCTGTGAAATAGTGTTTTTGCGCTTGGCTAGACGTGTTAAGGTCTTAGAGCTGCATTATTGCCAAAATGGCGAACGTTGCGCCGCACAATCCTCTAAAATTTGCTTTAAAGATTCACATAGGCTGTAAGTTATATAAAAAGCTTTGTTCTGTAACATCTTGTATTCATGCAGCGCACACGAGTGATCCAGCTGTTATGTGTAGTTCTCATGTCTAGACATCTTGTTTTATTTTTAGCAACAACAGCATACGCATTTATCAAAAAGGACAAGAAAATCTGATGATGAATGTCGTCATAACCCGAGAGGATTCGAATGTGCGGAGTCGGAGAGCAACAACACGTGCAGTGGACACGCCGCCCGCGTGAGTGCTCACACCGCGACTTTACGATTGATTGATTTGTGGGGTTTAACGTCCCAAAACCACCATATGATTATAAGAGACGCCGTAGTGGAGGACTCCGGAAATTTTGACCACCTGGGGTTCTTTAACGTGCACCCAAATCTGAGCACACGGGCCTACAACGTTTCCGCCTGACTTTAAGAGGCCGTCGTTCGCTTCACGCACTCCAAACGTGAAAATCGAAAAGCAGACCGCGAGTGCGCTCGGCCAGAACTGTCGGCCTGACGTACAGCTGACCTTTCTGGCTGGTTTGATAGTGAACCCTGGGCACTGCGTCAACCCGCGACCTCGCGCCGACATCAGCCACCAGAACAGCTTTGACGTGGTCGGTAGAGCCCAAGTCGACTCGTTAATTGGCGAAGTTTTGAATGCCGGTCTCGTTGGCATGGAACCTAAAACTGAGAAATTGCGAAAGGTGATTGGCCGAGCTCATTTCGGAGCGAGTGCATCCACCTTTCCTAAATTGTATGAGTTCCCCTAAAAAAAAAAAAGAAAGGCGGGTCTTCCTCTTCAATCTCAGTATTTTGTCATAGTTCATCGTAAAAAAACTGCAAGATTTCACTCTCGAAAAGTTCTCGAATATCTCGCGCACTGTGGAAACAGACGTAATTCGAAGCAGTCAGCAGAGAAGCTGTTTATGACAAATTATTTCTCATCGAGTCATTGGTAACGAGTACCTTGTTTGGACTAGTTGACGTTCAAGTGAACTGCTAAATTGTCCAAGCTTCACGGAAGAGAGACAAGAGAATGCTGCAATCTTTTTTCTGTGGTCTCTGAAGCTTGGAAGCAGTTGAAGGGTTACGAGGTAGATCGACGTCCTTGTGTAAACGCAAAAAAACACGTTTTGGACTACGCATACGAAGGAACGTCGACAAGATTGATTGATTGATATGTGGGGTTTAACGTCCCAAAACCACTATATGATTATGAGAGACGCCGTAGTGGAGGGCTCCGGAAATTTAGACCACCTGAGGTTCTTTAACGTGCACCCAAATCTGAGCACACGGGCCTACAACATTTACGCCTCCATCGGAAATGCAGCCGCCGCAGCCGGGATTCAAACCCGCGCCCTGCGGGTCAGCAGCCGAGTACCTTAGCCACTAGACCACCGCGGCGGGGCGGAACGTCGACAAGAAAAGGCGGGACAGGCGTCTCCGAAGTTTTGTTTTTATGTAAGTAGAGTAGTGGTGGGCATACCACAGGCATACCAGGCACGTAGACTATGCTCACACTTGAACGGTAGTCAAAATATAGATACAGTGGCTATAGAACGCCCGGCCGAATGCCGACGCTCACGTTGTATATCAGGTGACAGTTGCAACGGAAATTTTACACGCTCCAGTGCTCTGAGGTGTCTTTCACACGCAGCGTTTGTTGGAGTATTCCTGCGGGATAAAGAAGCGATAGAGCTCTGGCACTACTCATGCTAGCTCAAATACAGTATTTATTATCTGTTTTTAAGATCGCTAACACTATCCTATTGTAGTCATATTTAGCCAAAACTAACCCACACTAACAGTTACTCAGCGTTAGTGCTAGCCAACTGTCAGCCAACACTTGCAAGCACTATATAACCACCACTAGCTGAAAGTTAGCCAGCACTTCACAATATACTCTTATCCTTACGTAGCCAGTCATCAATGGTCAGTTAACATGCACTAGACAGCACTTTGCCACCATCCACCAGTGCTCATCAACAGTTACCCAACACTGGGCCCTAATAAACAGCACACACGGAAAGCTGGCAAACCATGTGTTGATAATATAAGGAAGCAGGGCCCATGTCAGGACATGTGTGTCATATGATTTATGCTAAGTGATGTGTAATAAAATATTTAAGATAAAGAAATGACGGTAACGGCAGCCTTCATAAATAGATAGATAGATAGATAGATAGATAGATAGATAGATAGATAGATAGATAGATAGATAGATAGATAGATAGATAGATAGATAGATAGATCAAAATGCTTTTAGTTCACTAAGAAATGCTTCACATTCATAAGGAACCAATATGGGCAAGTGCACTTTTCTAGCTCTATGCCTTTGGCGCACTTTTCACATTTGTAGCTTCCATCTTCTTGGATATGCATTTGTTTCCTGGATATGTTTATTTGTTGAGCACTTGAAATGCGGCCCACTACTTAACCACGTTAATGCGATGGTGTCATACGCGGCAACGTTTAGTAAGCATACATGGGTGCTTTTGCGAGCAGTATGAGTGCTAGCAACAGTGGTTAACTTACTAGCGAGTGTACTTATGCTGCGCAAATGCGTGTACACGTGCGTACATGGATGGACGTTTCACGCCTCTTCCCGCCCACCTCTTACTCAACAGCACGTGCCTCGCCGTCTTACAATATGGACATTCTGCATGCAGCAATACCGTAATATAACTGACATATTGATAAAAGAAGTTATTCAAAACAGCGGCGCGTTTTACAAGTTTCATTAAAACACTTAAAATAGCAACTCCACCAAATAACGCCCGCTATTTCAGCGAAAAAACTAAGTTTAGCTCCTGGCATCACATTCAGCCTTTGACCGGAGATTGTCCTCCAGCTCTTCCTAATGATCAAACCAACCGTGTTCCTCTAAATGGCGAGCTGACTCAACCAGGTTAGGCGAATATTTCGGAACCATCAAGGCTGCGAATATCGCTGTAGTTCTGCTGCCGATCACTGCTGCAATTTATTGAACTTTTAAAACAGCGCCTCACTGCTGAGGAA
Organism: Rhipicephalus microplus; assembly: GCF_043290135.1. Lineage (NCBI taxonomy): Eukaryota > Metazoa > Arthropoda > Arachnida > Ixodida > Ixodidae > Rhipicephalus > Rhipicephalus microplus. The sequence goes on from NC_134710.1 coordinate 341,439,060, forward strand.
TCGATGACAAAAAAAATAACATTCACATGTCATTATAAATATGCAAAGAATGTAGATAAAACCGAAAACCCTTAAATGTTCCTGAAATCTTGACGTGGAAAGCGTGTGTGCCCTCCCGTTGAACAAAATCGCATACAAAATTCTGTAGGCTTGTGGAATCGGGATAATGCGCCATGATGGAGGAGTAGTTCCCACGATTATACATACATTTAAGCATGCTAGCTTCTTCGAGGTCACTGTCGTTCATCGATTGACGCGGATGTGTCCATTACGTGTGTGATTCCTCCTTTGCAAGAGAAGACATCTAGAAATGCGAAAAAGTGAGCGGTTTGATTGCTGTATAACGAACAACGCGCGCAGTTGTAATTTTTACTTCTATCAAACTTTTCGTCCTCGAGTTTACTACCTTTGCTGCTGATTTTATATTATAAGTCGCGTGCTCCATTCTATGAAAAATGTTTCTGAATGAGCATCGTTATTAGAACGAATTTAGATTTCCTACTTTAGAAAAATGCAGGAACAAGGATCTTATCTATGCTGCGATACTACGTTTATGTGCTAGAAAAGTTAGAACGAGACAACGAAGGTGATCGCGCGTGACGCTTCGCTGGATCTGCCCAAAATTTGTTTCCGCCAACACGTACTGCCACGTCCTCTGAACTATAATCTATTTTTGTGCTTTAAAGCAATTCATATAAAAAAGTTTCATGGAGGTGAACTGCATAGAAGAATGCAGCTTTATGAATGAATTCTACACTGATTCGTGAAGGAGTCGTTCTGACTTATGACGACCATTTTCCGCTTCCAACTTAAAATTTATGCGCTGAAACGACTTTACCACTAGGCACGTCATAGGGGAGGTCTCTGATTTATTAACGGCAACACGTTTTTTTAGATGGACTTAACTCTAAGTACGCTTTTTTTAATGCACATCATTTTCATATAGGAAGGTAACAGCAGGGATAGGGAGTCAGACCCGTGTTCTCGGCCTCAGCAGCGCGACAACGCCACACTAAACCAGCGGATACAATACGTGTGTTTTAATATTCTTTAATGAGTCGATTCTAGCCACGGATACTTAAGAAAGTAAGTTTGAACTATTTAGCATATGATGTTCATGGGCTTATATTGATTTTCTGGTTATTGTTACTTTTTCACTCTTAAAGGCCATGCCCCGCCGCGGTGGTCTAGTGGCTAAGGTCATCGGCTGCTGACCCGCAGAACGCGGGTTCGCATCCCGGCTGCGGCGGCTGCATTTCCGATGGAGGCGGAAATCTTGTAGGCCCGTGCGCTCAGATTTGGGTGCACGTTAAAGAACCCCAGGTGGTCTAAATTTCCGGAGCCCTCCACTACGGCGTCTCTCATAATCATATAGTGGTTTCGGGACGTTAAACCCCACATATCATATCAACTCTTAGAGGCCATTGGAAATGCGCAGCAGATAGTTCACCCGTATCAGAACTCTTGCGCAGTTTCCCTTCTTTTTTTTTCACAGCACCTGCCTTATACGACAGTGCAGATTACATCGTTTATTCAGGCTTTTGTCGTACGGGCAAAGTCTAAGCTCTTGGCGATAAAGCGAAACTAAAGAAGAGAAGAGCCATGGCAAACGCGCGAGCAGCGCACTTTTTCTCTCATCTGAGATAGCGTGATTTTCGTTGGCCGGTGTGTCTAAGAAGCTAAGCTTCACAGGGATTGTCTTCAACGGCGACAGTAGGCTAAGACAGGAGTAAAAAAATGGCAATCAATAGCACTCCCACCAAGCGCCATGGAGAAGTGAAATAGAAATAGCAAATTTAGAGCGTGCGCGCTTTCACTTGTAATGACAGTGTATCAAGGTGGGAACAAAGTACGCACCTACGTTTCCGAGATTTGGTTGACGTGTCTTCGAAGTATTTTGTCTATCCGAACAGCATATGAAAGATTTTGGTATTCGTACGTAGTTGATAGGTGGCAGGTTGTCACGTGCGGCAACCTGCAGAAGCAGGCGTGACGCCCTTCGCCAGCATCCACGTACGCATGTTTTCGCAGGAGAAAAAAAAAAAACGTCGTAGAGCTGAGCTGCGCGCGGGAGTACAAAGAGTGATGCCACCACCGCCTCGACAGTGCATTTTCAGGATGTCACGACTGTTTAGCGCCACAGAAGATTACGGTGGCATCCTGGAAGCCGTCTTTAAAGAGGTCTATAAGGGGCTTCTAAAACACCTTTGGAAGAGGTACGCCATGTGCCAGCTTTGGTACGCATTTCCAACGCAAATACGAATAACTATGGCAGAATAACTCATTCTTTGATTGATACGTGGGGTTTGCCGACCAAAACCACCATATGATTATAAGAGACGCTGTAGGGGAGGGTTCCAGGAATTTCGATCACCGGGCGTTTTTTACCGTGCACCCTGATCTGAGCACAGGCCTAAAGCATTTTCGCCTCCATCGAAAATCCAGCCACCGCAGCCAGGATTCGGTCCCGCGACCTGCGGGTCAGCAGCCGAGTACCTTAGCCACTAGACCACCGCGGCGGGGCATCGCTACTTCTGTCAACGGGTTGTGTTTGCTTTACACGCAGGTAATGGTTCGTTAAGAATAGTTGTGATCGATGAGAATGTTGTAGCGGCGCAGTGGCACAGTCGTCGCTCATAATTTTATGTCTGCGGACGTGCACGTATCTCGTCTGATATTGATTTCGATGGGGGCGCGCACCACAAGTTCTCTTTTTTTTGTACGTCGTATCGTAGTCGTGCTTTCTGTTTAGAGGGAGAGGTAAACAAATGGGCTGAAATAAAGAAGTTGGAGAATCCACGTACATTCAATCTATGAACCAGAATATGCGTATGCGTCTGCAAAGCAGCGCCGCATGGCGGATAGCTTCCTGTGCATGACCACGGCCGGGCTAGACTGCACCTGCGCGTTCCCTTCCTACAGCCTTCGCAACGGGTGTAGTACATGCCTCTCGCCACTCTCTTGAGGGGGGCGCTGCGACCCTGCCATGTTTGGCAGGGTCGCAGCGCCCCCCTCTAATTAACACGAATCTCTAAATAACACGAATCTAATTAGACTCTTTGAGCTAGAGCTTGCTAAGACGCGTGACACGTCACCCCGGAAAAGAAGACACAGACCCAAAAGTTGGTGGGATGAGGAAGTTAAGAGAGCCATAGCAAAACGTCAGGAAGCCTCTAGGGAACACAGACATGCTAAGCAGCGGGGTGAACCGACAGATGATGTCGAAAGAAAATGGGCAACCTTTCTAAGCTGTAGAAGGGATGCATCCCTTCTGATCAATGAAAAGATTAGAAGGAAGGGAGCTCAGTGGCTGGAAGAAGTACATAAAAAAGATAGAAAGGCAGCTGCGAAATTTTGGAACCATCTAAACTTCCTAAGAAATGAGACGAGCCTAGAGCAGAGATTTATAACTACAGCCCAAGGTGCTAGGCTAGAAGGGGACGAAGCTATTGAATATATAAGAAAGAAAGTGACAGAAAAATTTCAACAAAGAAGTACTTTATGCACCACAATAGACAAGGACGAATCAAGTGGTGCAATGACTCCATTTTCACAACAAGAGTGGGTAAGGGCTGAGAAAAGGGTTCCTAGTAGTACATCAACAGGCCCAGATGGCATTTCAATTAGGCTGATAAAGACATTAGGTCCGAAGTCTAAGCAGGCTTTGAGAGAGGCAGTGAGCACAATAATAATCGATGGTGAAGTTCCCGACGGATGGAAACTTAGCAGGATGAGCATGATCTATAAAGGAAAGGGCGACAAAGCTGACATAAACAACTACCGTCCTATAACAGTGACATCAGTGGTCTACAGGCTGGCGATGCAGATTATAAAGGAAAGACTGCAGGCGTGGATAGAGGATGAGGGGGTGCTGGGGGAACTGCAGAATGGGTTTCGGAAACACAGGAGGTTGGAAGACAATCTGTTCTCACTGACGCAGTGCATAGAAATGGCAGAAAAGGAACACAGGCCCCTGTGGCTAGCATTTTTGGATATCAAGGGAGCGTACGATAGCGTGGTTCAAGAGGAATTGTGGGGAATACTGGACACACTGGGCGTGGAACATGTAGTCACTAATCTTTTAAAGGGTATCTATAAAGGTAACAAGGTAGTTATAAAGTGGGAAAAACAGGTATCCAAGCCTGCAGAGGTAAAACGGGGGCTTAGGCAGGGGTGCCCCCTGTCACCCTTATTATTCATGATGTACCTACAAGGATTAGAGGCAAAATTAGAGGGAAGTGGACTGGGCTTCAACCTCTCTTTAGTCAAACAAGGAAAACTTATTGATCAGGCACTACCAGCATTAATGTACGCAGATGATATAGTGCTAATGGCCAACAACAAGGAAGATTTGCAGAGATTGATGGACATCTGCGGTAATGAGGGAGATAGGTTAGATTTCAGATTCAGTAAGGAAAAATCAGCAGTCATGATTTTCAATGACAACGAAGGTAGTGAGCTTAGAATACAGGAGGTCACGCTAGAGATAACAGATAAATACAAATTTCTGGGCGTATGGATAAGCAATGGGACCGAGTATCTGAGGGAACACGAAATATACGTGACGACTAAAGGTAACAGGAATGCAGCAGTCATGAAAAATAGGGCACTGTGGAATTACAATAGGTATGATGTTGTGAGAGGAATATGGAAAGGGGTCATGGTTCCTAGGCTGACGTTCGGCAATGCGGTCTTGTGCATGAGATCAGAAGTTCAAGCAAGATTAGAAATTAAGCAACGTGGAATAGGTAGGCTCGCTTTAGGAGCCCACGGGAATACACCAAATCAGGGAGTACAAGGTGATATGGGATGAACATCATTTGAGGGCAGGGAAGCTAGCAGCAAGATAAAATTCGAGAAGCGATTGAGAGAAATGGGGGAAGAGCGTTGGGCTAGGAAGGTTTTCAGCTACTTGTACATGAAGAATGTCGATACAAAATGGAGGAAGCGAACCAGGAAGTTGACTGGTAAATACTTAGAAAACAGCAGGTGGCCAAACCAAAAAGAACTATCGGTTAAGAAGAAAGTGAAGGAAACGGAGACTGACATGTGGAGAACGGGCATGATTAAGAAGTCCGCACTAGAGGTCTATCGAACGTTTAAGCAGGAAATTGCCAAGGAAAGGATCTATGATAATACTCGGGGTAGTTCTCTACTGTTTGAGGCCAGAACGGGAGTACTGCGAACCAAGACATATCGGGCCAAATACGAAGGGGTAGACACAGTATGCAGTGCGTGTGGAGAGGAAGAAGAAACTGCCGAACACTTGATAATGTTCTGTAAAGGGCTTCACCCTATAATTCAGGATGATGGCGCAGAGTTTTTCAAAGCACTGGGGTTTAGGGACCGGGAGGGTAAAATAAACTTTAAGCGGGTAGACTTCACTAGAAGGAGGTTATCTGATTGGTGGCTAAAGTCAAGGCGCGAGTGAAAATTAAACTCTTCACTGCAAAGTACGAATCCTCAAACTCTTTTTTAAGGAAAAAAAATAAATATAGTTTTTGGTTAATTAGATATTACGGCTTGGTGGCGCTAGCCACCGCCCGTTCTAAAGGGTACAACCATATCCATCCATCCATCCATCCGTTTTGCCGCTCCGCACAACGCGCGATCACATGAGTTCGGGCGTGCTTCTCTACTCATCGCGCGTTAAAAAGAAGTTGGTTAACATTTGAAGACTCAGAAATGGTTTGTGGCATTGCTCAAACTTGAAGATGCTGGGATTGAACCGATACACCTCTGAAGAGTGCACTTTGTTGGCAGTGTCACAAGCCCCGAACTGCGCGCATGATCGTAGCCTCTTTGTGACAGAAAGCGACATACCCCGAACCCCTTATAAAATCGTCTGGCTACGCTATGCGTTGCGCTTGGTTTGGCGATAATATAGGGACGCATTTTTTTTTCAGCAATCGCTGCACTTGCTCACATTTTGAACGATCATGCGGCACTTGGGAGCGCAATCGTCCTATCATCGTCTGCAGTTTTGACCCGTGCGATGAGCATCGCTATTTATTGTTTGCGTGCAAACACTAGCTGCTTCTTGTTCAGTGAAAGCTTCTTGTGAAGTTGCAACATCCAGATTGGTTTCATTGGTCTCCACTTTTCGCGTTCTTGATGTTTGACGTAAGGGGCTCAACTCGTTAAGCAGGATCTTTGCGAAGCTTCTATGCACTTGAAATCATGTAGGAAAGATAGTTAACGAAAAGAGTAGGCACACGCGCAGTCAGGAATAAGTTTTCTGATGTGAAACGCAGTCACATAGTCTTCATCGCGCAAATGTCTGCTGCATACGACCATCGATGCAGACTTGTTGTTGATGAGGAGGCTGCCTCTCACAATATTATTTTGTCACTTGCCGCGCAGCTCAGTAGTGTTTGGGAATTGGTGAGAACGAACACCGTATGTTTTACCCGAACTGGACTTGCAATACGGAATCACGGTGATCGAGCTGCCATGACGGAACACAGCAATACACCTTCGCGCAGCTAATATATATCCATGTGCGTAATGCATGAACTGAAGGTTGTGCGACTGCTTTCTCGACTCGAAAAATTCTGTAGACTGAACACTGATAAAGTATCAAATTAAATGTAGCCGTGGTGGGTAAATACTAGAATAATTTGAGCCATACTAGGGATAAAAAGCAATTCACAACAACCTCCCTGTAGCGATAAGCCACAGGAGAAAACTAAGTTTTTTTTTTTGAAAAAACAGTTGCTTACTTGCCGAAAACTTGTAATGTTGTCAATTTCTATTTCTGATTGATTGATTTGTGGGGTTTAACACCCCAAAACCATGATATGATTATGAAAGACGCCGAAGTGGTGGGTTCCGGAAATTTCGACCACCTGGGTTTGTTTAACGTGCACCAAAATCTGAGCACACGGGCCTACAACATTTCTGCCTCCATCGGAAATGCAGCCGTTGCAGCCATGATTCCATCCCGCAACCTGCGGGTCAGTAACCTTAGCCGCTAGATCACCACGGCGGGCAAATTCCCATTTCTAAATATGTTGTTCTATGAACTAGAAAGATAGCGCTGAACTCATTTGCACTCCAGTTTTAGTTGCGGGGTAAGCGGCTTGCGAGCGTAAACAGCTGCGTACTTCGTTCGCATTCTTCATGGACGTGGCTTGCAGTACAAAGGAATGCAAAAGAGCTTGGTGTCTCCGGAATCAATATTTCTAGGTGGTGTTAACACCTTGACATTGTACACCACCACTCCCTGTGCGGGCTGTCCGAAGACGTTATTCAGCAGCAGGGGCCCCTCTCTCTTTTTTTTTTCTTTCTCTTTATGCGCAGTTTTTTAGCCATTAGATATAAAACACACTTACGTGTTTAAAAGAGTAGTAAGGCTGTAGATAGCAGCTATTAGCCCTGAAAACACTCTAAATGTATTTAGAAAATAAAGAAGAATAGAAAATAGCTAGAAGAGGGAAGATGCACTCATCATTACGTGAGCGACCTCTCTTAATTGCGAGGTCGTTGTCTGATGAGACCAAGGGCCGAAGCTGTTTAGTGCTCTCTGATTTCAAAACAGGTGCAGCATGGTTCTTTTATCTCTCTGACTGTTGCCAGTGCTTTATGTCTTCTGAACTATACCTCTTGTTAGCCGATTCTTCCGCATTTTCACTGAGCTTCAGCTTGTATTATCCACGAGCATAAACGCACCTACATTAGGCGGCAAGCCGTCTAGTAAATTAGTTTTTTTAGTGGACGATCCTTTCTCTATCCTCGATTTCTTCATTAATCCCCCTCCCCATCTTCATCTAGAACCATGACTCCACGGTTTCACATAGACAAACTCTCTTGTGCCGTGTGGCGGCTCAGAAGATGCAAGGTCAGGGTCACTGCACCCCTACTGCCGATGGGTGGCCAAACATACTCAGAAACTCTCGCACTCTATTCGCGATGGGTGAGAAGGCCGTAAGGAAAGAAGCGCGCGCAGGTGCAGTCTAGCCTGGCCGTGGCATGACTGATGATACGGCACAGTTAGTTAGTTTGCTCCTGTTTCAATATCCAAGTTTTTTGAGCCGCAAACTGTGGTCATTAGAAAATGACCTTTGTTACCTGGAAGCGCGAGAAAATCATCCGCAAACGATATAGAGGCTAGCAAACCCAGACGAAAACCGGTCCACTGGTCGGAACCGTTGGAAAGAAAATTAAGACGACCGCTAAGTTTTGTCTAAGAATAGTTTCAGTGTATATATATATATATATATATATATATATATATATATATATATATATATATATATATATATATATATATATATATATATATATATATATATATATATATATATATATATATATATATATATATATATATATATATATATATATATATATATTTGCAGCTGTGTCTACATATCACCGAATCTGATGGTGCTTCTTTAGGCTAGGTGAGATAACACGTGCAATTCGCAATGCCATTGTCTTGCTGTCATGTAGCGAGAATATCTGTTGTCTTCTTGTCTTCAACTAATACTTAATTTATTTCGACTGAGATTTCAACGTGCGCCTAAAGCTATTTATATGAGTCTCTTACATTTTATTTGTAATAAAATGCGATCACCGTGACCGAGATCGAAGTGTTGAAACTTTATTTATTTATTTATTTAGTTATTCATGTATGTATTTATTTATTTTTTTATTTATGAGACACATAGCTCAAATACATACAGTTTCGGGTAGACTCTTCCTGAAACAAGCCTGAGATGCGCAGAACATGTGTTAAGGGGAATGCACACCGCATTGCGGTAGTCATAATACCCAATGGCGCAGGAAGATGCTTGTTGTTAGGCATTGGGGCTTAATTGCCAATAAAGTTTCAGGCATGTATTGATATCATTTCCTAGCGCGCAAACACGTCTGCCGCGTCTCAAGTAGAAATGCGACGGAAGATGGCATTGGCTTGCTATGACTTTTAATTACGAAAACTTCGTCAGTTTCTTGTCAGCGAACACTGAAATGTTGTTTGGTGGCATTGCTTACACTAAGTGCATCAACTTACAAAGCTTTAGAAATGACTTACTAAAACCAACTGGATGGCTTAGCAATAGAGGCTTTCGACATTTCATGTGCTCTTGACTGTATATGCATAAAGAAAGACCCTAGTTTATGCCTAACAATGACACAAAAACTGCGTGTGTAAAAACAATCGAACTCGTTTGAACTACAGACGTGCGAACCTTAAGAGAAGCTCTAGTTTACGTTGTCCAGCGCCTAACCAGCGCCTTCTAGGATTGACTGTTGAGCACCGAAAGTTCGCTATAGGGTGAACTACTCATGACATTTACAAATACTGAAGTCGTTGAGAAGAGTGGCTTCTGTAAGTGAGCAATATACTTGGATTGAGGAACGTGCTTTCGCAGCTGCGTAATGAGAAATATTTGCAGTGGGAAAAAAATTAACAAACGCAAGAAAAATAAGATGGCCATAGCGGCAAATATATCTTTCTCTCTATTTGTTTGAAGATCAAAGACCTCCAAGCCAATTTATTATTGCCCTTGAAGAGCATGTTTCCTGCTGAAGCTCAGATTAACTTTTGCGAACGTGCTTTGCTTACTCACATAAATGGTTTCACGTGCAATAGTGGCCGCTTGATCGACTGGTACGTGATTGGAAACACAGTGACCCATATGACACGGATGTCCAAACAATTCCAAACTCGCGCTGATACGAAGCGCTCTCACCTCTCATAGATTTACGGGCATGTCATCGTTGGCGTAAGCCTTCCATCACTGCCGGGTCTTCTTGCAGCCGCCCTTGCCTTTCCCGTTTCCTGGTATTCTCTCGTTGTACGTAATCAAGGTTTTGAGCTTTCCGCCTTTGCCTTGCAGGCATTTGTTGATGATGATAATGATGATGCTGATGATGATTGGTTGATGGGCGCCTACCAAAGATCGTGTTGCGTTAACTTTTGCATTCTTCAATTTTTAGTGAACCAATGACAAGCAGTCCGATTTATTCTTTCGTGGCATATACCAGTTTGTGGCGATGATAGTTTTTTGGTTCATTGGACAAGGATTTATTTGCTAAAAATTTTTGCTATAAATAAATAAATATTATTTTCCTTCGATTAGTTTGCAACGTTTATGCGAGTTGGGCTTCTCCTCGTTAAGAATGCTATCACAGTGAAGGTCAGTTTAGAGATTATTGCATATCAGAGGGTCTGCGAATATAGATAAATAAACGACATGTTGGCTAAGTGAAACAGATTCTTTAGATCCGTCTACCCATGTGATCATCATTATCGTCAAAATAAACCTATATTATTCCCACTGCAGGACCAATGCGTGGTAGCTCACAATTTAACCTGTATTGTGCGAGTAGTTTCCTTTTTATGCGCGAAACCTTTCTTATTTCGTCGCCCCGCCAACATTCTGCCATCAACGCATGTGCTTCCCACCCCATGTATAACCATTCCATCGTGCCCAATAACCACAGGTGATCTGCTTTAGGCATTACATGACCCGCTTGGGTTCAGTTCTTGCGTGGAATATACAGTGGAATATCGGTCAACCCTATAACTTCCATAATAATTGTGTTCTGATATAATGTTTCGCCTATCACTGCACTTTTCACCGAAAATGGCGTGGTTCTTACCTTCGCGATTTTCCGTATTACCTCCCAGCTTTCTGCCTCGTATGTTAGCACTGGTGAAGTGCAATTATTGAAAACTGTCCACTTTAGGGACAACGGTAATTTGCCTGCCAATATTTGGAAGTGCCGGTCGTTTGCACTACAGCCTATGTTTCTTTATCGGTGGAACCTATTCATCACACGCACACACACACACACACACACACACACACACACACACACACACACACACACACACACACACACACACACACACACACATATATATATATATATATATATATATATATTGTCACAGAACGAGCGCTTAAAATGAGCGCGCCACCAAATTCTTGCGATAACGCGCCGGAATGACGCCGCGAGGTCAACGGAAAAAAAAGAAAACAAACATCTAAAGGCTCCCCGGGCGCGCGACGCTCTCCCCTCGGAAGCGTGGCTTCGCCGATGAACCTCCTCACCCCACAGCGGCGGCCGGGCATGCACTGGAAAGTTCTAGAAAGAAAGAGGCGTGTTCGGCAGGGTTGAGTCATCGGTCGGGGACGGCCCTCGTACATTCTCGCGCCTCTCCCCAGCCTTCGCTGCGTATCGCGCCGACGAAATGACGAGAACCTTCTGGGATGTCGCGCGGAAGGTATTTAACCGAGCAGCGGAGATGAGAGATCAGGAGAAGACGGAAGTTAGCACCCGAGCGCGTAGGGATTCCGCCGGGTAGTCGGCGAAGGTTTTGTCCGTAGCGACAAAGCGGGAGAAGAAGAAGAGGATTTCCACCTGAGGGGTGAAGGCTAGAGCTACAGGCAAGAGCGTGTGTCTACCGCTATCGAGCGAAGACGCGTGGCAACAGCTGCGTGTGTGAAGCCGACGTGTTTCCGGCGAAGAAGTTTGAACCTTGGAGAGTGGCCGATTGAAGACGTGAGGTTTCCTGGAAGAGAAACTTCGGCGAGGTTTTCTGGAAGAGAAACTTCAAGGGGCGACAGACGACAACGCTGGACTTTGAGTGAGTGATTCTCGCAAGCATATCATTCAGACTTTTGTTTCAAGGACTTTGAACTGAATAGGTTTTCTATCTCTTTAGTCTGTAAGTGTCTTGGTTGTTAAATGCATGCGACTGCATTGTAGTGTGAATTGTTGTCTGTGTCTGTTGTTTTGAATGTGGCTGATTGTACTGTGTAGTACGTTGGTTGATTGGTGACACATTGTACTCAACTATTGTGGAGTGTGAATACTCGTGTATTGTTTTCGATCTGCCATTATTGAGAATATAATTTTGTTTGTTTATCAACTCTCGGCTCTGACTTGTTCTTTGGGCCACAGCCGGCGTCTGCTGGCGCGCCAATAAGGACCACTTCTAAATTGTCCACGCTTTCGTGGTGCGGTTCGGGGGGCCGATACTTCGGCTCTTGGAATTAGCCCGGCGATTGCCGCCCTAATTAATGGGACCGGTGTGACAATTATTCTGGCGTCCGCAACAGGACCTTTTGGTGCACAGTGTGTCCAAAGTAGTGAGAAAGAGCCTCGAGTTGTTGATACTGCTATCGGAACAATTTTGTGTGTTGTTCAGTGTTCTCGTTAACGAGTGCAGGGGAGTGTTCCGATAGACTGATTGAGGCAGATACTTTTTACACGCGGCAAGACTTTATTTGCGAGACACCATGGATCTCGAAAAGTTAGTTGCTCTTGTTGAGAAGATAGGTCTTTCTGGCGCCGAACTACGGAAATGGGTAAGCCAGAAGGAGAAAGAGGCGGTGGAACGAGAGAGGTTGGCAGCTGAGAGGGCCAAAGAAGAAAAAACAGCTGAGTTGGAGAAAGAAAAGCTGGCCGCTGAAAGGGCGAAGGAAGAAAGAGAGCAACAATTGAAGTTGGAGTTAGAGAGAGAATAGCTGGCAGCTGAAAGGGCGAAAGAAGAAAGAGAGCAGCAATTGAAGTTGGAGCTGGAGAGAGAGAAGTTGGCAGCCGAAACGGCGAGAGAAGAAAGAGAAGCGAGGGAGAGACAGCTGAAGGAAGAAAGAGAAGCGAGGGAGCGACAGCTGAAAGAAGAAAGAGAAGCGGAGATGGCTGAAAGGGAACGGCAGCGGCAGCACGAGATGGAACTCGAGCGGCTCCGTTTGCAACAGCGAAGTGAAACTCCCGTCCAAGCTAGAGTTTAAAGCAGCGAACGGGAAGATCATGGCTTCCGCTTGAACCCAAGCAAGCTGCTCGTAGCGTTTGATGAAAGGAAAGACGACCTAGACGCGTACCTTCACAGATTTGAGACGATTGCGAGGAGCCAGAATTGGCCGGAACAGCCATGGGCAACTGCTTTGAGTACTTGCTTGAGTGGTGAAGTGCTCAGTGTGTACGGTAGGCTGACGCCGACCGATGCAGCCAACTATGCAAAGGTGAAAGCTGCTTTGCTGAAGCGATTTAGATTTACTGTAGAAGGTTTCCGGGACAGATTTCGGACAGGAAAGCCAGCTGATGGTGAGACGGCTACGCAGTATGCCGCCCGACTTTGCCATTATTTCGACAGATGGATTGAACTTTCAGTGACAGCGCAGGAGTACGATGAGCTTAGAGAGCTCCTAATTAGGGAACAATTTCTTACTAGTTGCCACCCAAGCCTGTCGCTGTACTTGAAAGAGAGGAAGGCTGAGTCACTTGAAGGAATGCTTGAATTGGCTGATCAATTCTTGGAAGCGCAAGGTGGAACTAATTTGGCCAAGGTCAAGAAGGAGTCTCCTGAAGATTCGAAGAAATCGGCTCCCGAAGAAAAGAAGCGTGCACCAGAGAGAATTCCGCGATGTTTTCTGTGTAACCGACTGGGTCATCACGCGAAAAACTGTCGAACGATCTTTACGAGCCCTACGGTTGTAAAATGTTTTAAGTGTGGTCAGACCGGGCACAAAGCAGATGCTTGTCGGAACGGAGCGAGTCAAACTCACCAGGTATCCTGTGTGCAAGCAGCACCGAAATCCGATAATAATGCCGTCACCGACGGATTTGTAGAATTGAAAAATGGGGAGAAAATTTCTATTGTTGGTGCTGTAATGTCAAAACAGTCAACCGGTGTTACGAAGTGAATGCCAACGCTGCCTGGAAAGGTTGCGGGCAAGAAGATTACGGTTCTAAGAGACACCGGTAGCTCCACGGTTATCGTGGGGAGAAGTTTGGTACGGAAAAGTGAGTTGACAGGCAGAACGAAACCGGTTTGCTTAATTGACCGTACAGTTCGGATGCTTCCCGAAGCAGAGATTGAGGTGGAAACCCCGTACTTCAGCGGGAAGGTTACCGCTCTATGTATGACGACCCCCTTTTACGACCTTGTCATCGGAAACATCGACGGCGCGCGAGGACCGAATGAGCCGGAATGTTTGGGAGAAGACCCTAAGATAGAGCCCTCGCCAACCCATCGACCGCGAGATACAAGGGAGGAGCCGCCCGTGACGGATCTCTCAGAGGCCAAGGTGAAGCCGCGGTGCAAGAGACAGCGAATGAGAAGATTATCGAGTTGAATGAGTTCACGGGGAGCGCAGCTGGACGTACGTCGGCACGACCTCAACCGACCGACAGTGTAAAGGTGACGGAGTCGGCCAGCCGCGTCAAATGTCGAGACATCAACAAGCTGGTAAATAAACAGACAGGACCCGTTGAACGTTATGACCCGTTAACGGTGTCGGAAGTGACAACGATGGCTGAGACGCCGCCTCAGATATCGTCGTTGGAAAGGGCTCGCCGAAAAAGAACGTGGAAACACAAGAAGAGATCAAGCGAGCACCGCAAGAAAGGGCGCAAGCGCCGCTCAAAGTACACAGGATAAGTGCTGAAGTCGAATCAGAATGTGTTTGGCAGTGCTGAGTGCCATATGTTGTGTTAATGTTGTGTTATCCTGTGTTACAAGTGGCGAAGTGTCTGTGCTGTGATGTGATGTATAGTGTTGTATAATTGTTGTAATGAGAGAGCTTTGTACGTTTGTATTGTTTGGAATGTGTGATGAAGTGTTGTAGTCATGTACCTGTGGCTAGATTTCACGTGTTGTGGAATTGAACTACAATTTACGATTGTATTGAGTGATCTATTGTGAATGTGAAATGTCATGAGTGCCGGATTGTGTTACAGTCTTTGAGAGTGTGTGGGGTGTTATTAATTTGCTCGGTCGCGATGGTAGCGGTGGCGAAGAGCGGCGAGCCGTCGAGCGGACTTCGATGAAGCCTTAGCCCGAAGGTGAAACAGGGAGGCAATCCGTTTGGAAAACAGCAACAAAAGGAGCGTTTACTGTAGCAGGTTGTCGTTTTTACAGAGCCGGCCAGCATGACAATGTCGGCTGGGGCAAAATCTCTTAACATGGGGCCGGCACGGCCTTAAATAGCGTCTTTGGTCCATTCTCTCAGACCAGTTCTCGGGCTCGGAGGGGGGAGACGTAGCCATACCCGGAACTGCAAAGTGGTTCGGCGGAGGAAGCGACGTTATCCCCGGAACTGCACGGTTCTTCTGCACAGAAGGCGGCGCTGGGAGGGGGGGGGGAGACAGTTCGTCGAAACAGGGCTCGATCTTGTGAGACGTTCTCCCGAACGAGGAACATGTCTGTAGCACAACAGCACCCCGGCCGCCAGACAATGCATCCGGAGTTTTGAGCCGTCAGCGCGGCTTGGAAGGAGGGATGCTGGTTGACCATCGGTAGCCGTTCCGCTCTCTCCGCCCGTTGAGACTTCCATAGGCCTGCAGAGGTTCACTGGAACGACGGAGGCGAACACAAAGGCGAACCACTCCGGCCAAAGCAAGCACCCTCCAAATGCTGATCAAATCGTCAGACCAGCAAGAACCAAATGTTTCCTCGAGATTACGCTGGGCTAACAATTAGCATCACGAGCAACGAATCTCGGGAGGAATACACAATGCTGACACTCCTTTACAGTGCATGACACAGCTAAACCAAACTGAATTTTTGTTTTCGTGAGCGATTCTCGATTGTGACCCGGGCAGATTGGGGACGATCGAAGCTGCTGAGGTTAACTCAATTTGGCCCCAAATCTAAAATTTAAAATACCAAGAACAGCCGAATCACGCACATTAGCGTCTTTTGCAAGCTTCAGATCGCTAAACAAAACAAAGTCATTCGATAAGCCCTAACTCAAGGTGCTCAGCC
The DNA here is from genome assembly GCF_043290135.1 of Rhipicephalus microplus. NCBI lineage: Eukaryota > Metazoa > Arthropoda > Arachnida > Ixodida > Ixodidae > Rhipicephalus > Rhipicephalus microplus. The sequence continues at coordinate 341,454,787 of NC_134710.1, forward strand.
AATGAGCATCCCAACAAAATAAAACGTGCTTGAAAAGTAAGAAAATAACGATGAAAATCAAACATGCGCACGTTAAACAAAACAAAGGGCAAAGTTGACCTACACTGACGCGCATAATAAATGTAATGTCAAACACAAAAGGTAGTTTAAACAGGGGCTTTTACTTAGCCTTATCTGTTAAAATAAAACACACTAACTGTTACTTTTGAAATATTATGAAAACAAACTTAATCAAACAAACATATCAATGCCTGCTTCTCCAATCGGAAGGAAAGGAAAATTTACAAAAATTTAGATGCACTCATAGCTCATAAGAGGGCGACAAAATTAGAAAAGGTTATTCTCAAAATTTAAATACAAAAAATTCACTCTTCGTTTTAGCAAGGCGGCACTCTCTCAGGCGAACTCTAGGAAGTCGCGCACTCCATGGGTTTTGAGAGTTGTGGTCTGGACAAAAGGAAGACGAATCAACCTGTTCGCCGAACTGAGTAGCAGCGACTTTTGACCCGCAGCCGCTGAACTCGAACAAGGTGGCATCTTCAAGGCATCGTTTACGCCGCCCGTTCGACCAGTGACCATCTCTCCACGGTGGGGAACAACCGCCTTTGTTACAACTCAGGCGTGCGCGATGCTTTCCCTCGTGATTGCCTCTACGCAGCACCAAAATTGATGAGACCAGGCGAAGATCTTGGCGTCCGAATTTTCCTGAAAGTCGGTTTTTCTTGACGCGCTTTCCGCCTAATGTCGATCCTCGTGATGGTCTGAGCTTCAAACATTTCCCAGAGGGCCCTGTCACGACCCTACGCCTAGCCGTGAACATGGCGTCTCGACGGATGATGTCATGGCACCTAACAGCAGTTTTAGCACTCTTGGCGCCCGTCGTCTTTACCTTGTTACGCTTACGCCGATGCCTCTTTCTGTCGGGACTTCTCGCAATACTGGCAGCCTCGACACACTTACTTCCAAGTGTGCTGCCTTTGACAAGTACTCCCGAAACTCCATACTGGTTATCTAGCTTATCCTCGGGCCCGTTGCTAGCTGCCTCTGCTTGGGACAGAACGGGAGTCCCGATGCCTTTAAATACAACTAATGCGCCTAAAGAGCTTTCGATCGGTGGGGGTTTATCGCTGTCGTGGTTAGCCCTTGTTCTCTGCCCTTCGAAGTCAGCCTCGTGCTCTCTTTTAAGAGCTTTATTCTGTAGCGCTTTATCTCGCGCATCTTGCTCAATATGTTGTCGACAAGCGTCAACCTCTAGCGCCTTGCGATGCGACTCATCATCAAGCTCTTTTTGACGCGATGCATCTTGATCATGTGCGCTGCGAAGCGGCTCCGTCTCTATCGCTTTACGATGCGCTTCGGCGTTCTTAGCTGTGCGATGGGCCTCGGCCCCTAACTCTTCGCGATGTACCTCAGCGTCTAGCTCTGTCTGATGCACTTCGGCGTCCTGCATTTTGTGACGAGCCTCAACGTCAGATACCTCGTGGCTTTCCTCAGTGCCCCGTTTTCTCTGACGCACTTCAGCGGCTTGCGCATAGCAACGAGCCTCGGCGTCTTGCGCTTTGCTTCTGTCCTTCTCATCTAATACTTTCCAGTGAGCGACATCATCAAGCGCCACGTGGTGGGCCTCAGCCTCCATCGTGTCACGTCGCGCCTCATCCTCACGCTCTTTTCGGCAGGCGTCTACCTTTAGCGCCCTTCGACGCGCTTCAGCGCTGTCTCTATCGCTACGACTTTCCCAGTCAGCAGGACTCGAAAGAAAAAAATATCTTATCAAGGCATATCTAGCATGACTGAAGTCTCCTGCTTCCTCGAAGGGTAAGCAATTCAAAACATGCGCGATCTTGCACGGCAACAGCGTGGCGAGCTTCTCCACCCAAAGGTCGCGACTAACACCAACATTAGAGCAGACAACTTCAAAATCATCAAGAAAATGCGCGATGTTCTCGCCTGTCCGAAAGTTGTGGAGCTGGTGTTTAGCTCGCTCCCATTTAAGTGTTTGAATTTGAAGATCAAGCTCTTTCATTCTGAGAGCATGCTCTCTCCTTTTTCGGCACTCCTCGGCCTTCCATTGTTCGTGCCTTTGAGCTTCGAGCTCTTCGTGGCTTTCCTCGGCCTTCTGCTTTTGCTCACAAATAAGCTCCCAAAACTCGTCAGCTTCCTCGGCCGTCACACTCTCTGCCCGCATCACCTCGAGAATTGCTTCCCTTGTTTTAGCGGACCCAGCGAAAATCCCCATGACTCCACAAATTTCAAGGAGGTCCTGCACCAGGTACTGCTCCATCGCGATCTCGTCACTCGTGATGCTCTACTACTGATATTCACCGTATTCCAAAACTAATCTCGTGGTTTAAAGTAGGTGAATATTAAATTATAACCAACAAAACAAAACAAAACACTCTCCTAACGTCTGCCTGTGCTAGAGAGGTCTGGCGAAATGAACAGTAAACATTGGGCACTCACCCAACCAAAGTAGCCGACGATGGTCCAGCTCGTGGCTGCCGTCAAACTGTATCAGGCCTTCCGAGATCCGGTCCAACTTGCCAATGTTGAGATCCGGGGTTGCTTGTCCCAGCTTACCGAACGATGAGAACAGGGTAGCGTATCGCAGCGTATCCAAACGCTGATATCAGGTCGGTCGTCCTCGAGCTTTCAGGGGTCCGATCCGCCGTGTCAAACGTAAAATAGCGTATCGCAGCGTAGCCAAACGCTATCACGGCGGTCGTCCTCGTGCTCAGAGATCCGATCAGCCTTGCCAAACGTAGGATATCGTATCCCGAAGCTGCCAACCACTGTTATGAATTTGCTCTGTCGCGATGGTAGCGGTGGCGAAGAGCGGCGAGCCGTCGAGCGGACTTCGATGAAGCCTTAGCCCGAAGGTGAAACAGGGAGGCAATTCGTTTGGAAAACAGCAACAAAAGGAGCGTTTACTGCAGCAGGTTGTCGTTTTTACAGAGCCGGTTAGCACGACAACGTCGGCTGGGGCAAAATCTCTTAACATGGGACCGGCACGGCCTTAAATAGCGTCTTTGGTCCATTCTCCCAGACAAGTTCTCGGGCTCGGAGGGGGGAGACGTAGCCATACCCGGAACTGCAAAGTGGTTCGGTGGAGGAAGCGACGTTATCCCCGGAACTGCACGGTTCTTCTGCACGGAAGGCGGCGCTGGGAGGGGGGGGGGAGACAGTTCGTCGAAACAGGGCTCGATCTTGTGAGACGTGCTCCCGAACGAGGAACATGTCTGTGGCACAACAGGGGACTGTTCGCGCTCGTTTGTGTGGTTTTGAATATTATGAGATAATATTCTTGAAGTGGGGGGCAGTGTCACAGAACGAGCGCTCAAAATGGGCGCGCTGCCATATTCATGCGATAACGCGCCGGAATGACGCCGCGAGGTCAACGGAAAAAAAAGAAAACAAACATCTAAAGGCTCGCCGGGCGCGCGACGCTCTCCCCTCGGAAGCGTGGCTTCGCCGATGAACCTCCTCACCCCACAGCGCCGGCCGGGCAAACACTGGAAAGTTCTAGAAGGAAAGGGGCGTGTTCGGCCGGGTTGAGTCATCGGTCGGGGACGGCCCTCGTACAGTCTCGCGCCTCTTCCCAGCCTTCGCTGCGTATCGCGCCGACGAAATGACGAGAACCTTCTGGAATGTCGCGCGGAAGGTATTTAACCGAGCAGCGGAGATGAGAGATCAGGAGAAGACGGAAGTTAGCGCCCGAGCGCGTAGGGATTCCGTCGGGTAGTCGGCGAAGGTTTTGTCCGTAGCGACAAAGCGGGAGAAGAAGAAGAGGATTTCCACCTGTGGGGTGAAGGCTCGAGCTACAGGCAAGAGCGTGTGTCTACCGCTATCGAGCAAAGACGCGTGGCAACAGCTGCGTGTGTGAAGCCGACGTGTTTCCGGCGAAGAAGTTTGAAGCTTGGAGAGTGGCCGATTGAAGACGCGAGGTTTCCTGGAAGAGAAACTTCGGCGAGGTTTCCTGGAAGGAAAACTTCAAGGGGCGACGGACGACAACAACACTGGACTTTGAGTGAGTGATTCTCGGAAGAATATCATTCAGACTTTTGTTCCAAGGACTTTGAATTGAATAGGTTTTCTATCTCTTTAGTCTGTAAGTGTCTTAGTTGTTAAATGCATGCGACTGCATTGTAGTGTGAATAGTTGTCTGTGTCCGTTGTTTTGAATGTGGCTAATTGTACTGTGTAGTACGTTGGTTGATTGGTGACACATTGTACTCAGCTATTGTGGAGTGTGCATACTCGTGTATTGTTTTCGATCTGCCATTATTGAGAATATAATTTTGTTTGTTTATAAACTCTCAGCTCTGACTTGTTCTTTGGGCCACAGCTGGCGTCTGCTGGCGCGCCAATAAGGACCCCTTCTAAATTGTCCACGCTTTCGTGGTGCGGTTCGGGGGGCCGATACTTCGGCTCTTGGAATTGGCCCGGCGATTGCCTCCCTAATTAACGGGACCGGTGTGACATATATATATATATAGCGAGACAAACGAAAGAGAAAGATAGGGAAACTGACCAAGCTTTGGCTGCCCTACACGTGTGAAGTGGAAAGAATAATAGATTGATAAATAAAATAGAGAAAAAAGATCAAGATATACTCTTACAAAATAATATAGGTTCTTAACTCACTCCAACAGGAAACTCTTGTTATTTCGCAAAGCTGCGGAGCATCATGTTGGTCGTCGTCCACCGCGGTGGATAGGTGGCTATGGTGCTCTGCCTCTGACGCGAAGGTAGCGGGCTCGATCCCGGCCATAGTGGTCGCATTTTCGTAGAGGCGAAATGGTTTAAGCCCGTGTGCTGTGCGATGTCATCATCATCATCATCATCATCATTATCAGCCTGACTACGTCCACTGCAGGAGAAGGGCCTTTCCGATGTTCCGCCAGTCAACTCGGTCCTGTGCTTGCTGCTGCCACTTTGTCCCTGGCAACTTCATAATCTGATCTGCGCACCTAACTTTGTCTCCCCCTAACCCGCTTGCCTTCTCTGAGAATCCAGTAAGGTACCCTTAATGACCGGTGGTTATGCCCAGCCCATGTCCATTTCTTCTTCTTGATTTCAATTATAATATCCTTAATCCCAGTTTGTTCCCTGATACACTGTACTCCCCTCTTGTCTCTTAAAAGTACAATTATCATTTTCCTTTTCATCGCTTGCTTTGTCGTCCTCAATCTAAGCTGAACCCCCTTTGTACGCCTCCAGGTTTCTGCTCCATAGTTAAGCACCGGCAAGATGCAACTGTTATATACCTTCCTCTTGAGGGATAGTGCCGATCTACCATGTCATAACTTGAGAGTGCTTGCCGATTGTTCTCCACCCCATTCTTATTCTTCTAGTTATTAAATCTCGTGGTTTGGCTCCGTGGTAAATACCTGTCTTAAGTAGACATAGTCTTTTACAACTTCAAGTGCACAATTACCCAACTCAAAGCGCTCTTAACTTCCGCGCTTGTTGTACATTACTTTCGTTTTTAGCAAATTGAACTTAAGAACTTCCTGCCCTCCTTGTCTAATTCAGTAATCATAGCCAGAATTACTCAGAAATGAAATGTAATCAGTGAGGCCCAGGTTTCTACAGTACTCTCCGCTAACGTTTATCCCTAACTCTCCCCATTCTAGGCCTATGAAAACCTCCTGTAAGCACGGGGTAAATAGCATTGGGGGATTGTATACCCCAGTCTTACACCATTCTTGATTGGTATTCTGTTGCTTTCTTTATGAAGCACTATGGTAGCAGTTGATCCCCTTTAGATTTCTTCCAGAATGTTTATATATACTTCATCTACGCCCTGATTCCGCAGTGTCTGCATGACGGCTGATATTTCTACTGAATCAAACGCCTTCTCGTAATCTATGAAGGCTATGTACAGTGGTTGGTTATACTCTGAGCATTTCTCTATTACCTAATTGATAGTATGAAGGTGGTCGATTGTTGAGTAGCCTGTTCGAAATCCTGCTTGTTTCTTTAGTTGATGGAATTCTTATGTTGTCTTAATTCTGTTAGCAATTAGCTCTGCAAATAGCTTGTATACGACGGAGATCAAGTTGGTCGGCCCCTAATTCTTATTTTCCTTGTCGTCTGTCTTCTTATGTATTAAGATAATGTTAGCATTCTTCCAAAATTCTGATACCCTCCCCCCCCCCCCATCAGGGGACACTTCGTGAACAGGTTGGCTAGCTTTTCTCACAGAATGTGTCCTCCGTCTTTCAGCAGATGTGATGCTGTCTGATGCTCACCAGCAGCTTTCCCTCTTTGCATTCCCTCCAAGACTTTTCTGACTTCTTCTATCATTACTGGTGGGATGCCATCTGGGTTGCTGCTAGTTCGGGTTACTGCTAGTTCTTATACTAATGTCATGAATGTGGCGGCTACGGTACAGATAACTGTAAAACTCCTCCGCTATTTTAACAATTCTTTCCATATTGGTAATTACTTTGCCTTCCTTGTCCCGTAGTGCATACATCTGGTTTCGGTCTATCGTGCGATGTCAGTGCTCGGAGGCCTCCACTACGTCATCTCTCATCATCATATCGTAGTTTTTGACGTTAAACCACAGATATTATTCTCAATATTTTGGTTATCAGAACACTAACATTCCGCCATGCTTTGAAACTTTTTCGAGTTAGGTCTTGAATAATTCTTTGCGAGTTTCTGCAGTGTTGCTAAAAAACGAATAGTGTATACCCTAAGGTACTATCAATATAGGAATCTATAATTCTGCGTAATTTGCGCCCTATTTATCTGCATCATTATAACATAGACCCCTTTTTTCAGTTTGATGGCACAGTTGTCGTCTTCAGGAAATGCGAATAGAGTGCCGCAAGCTATTTAAACTGAAGCTCGCCTATGTCATTAATAGAATTGACTGCTATGTCGTCGTTTTCCGTGTATTTTATGCTGGACATGTCTTGTACAGCCCTTCTAACCTCAACGATTGTTACATACGGAACTTCAGTGTCCTGTTCGACGTTGCCTTCACTCAAGGTTAGATTATTTATCCACTAACGGTATCGCTCAGACCTGAAGTGCTCAGCTGCTTTCAAAGTGTCATAAAAATTGCTAACAGCATTGCCATGCTTAATCTTTCACTGATACTGTTTGTCATTTCCTATCGAGAAACTTATTTTAGCTATGATGTCGTATGTCAATCATACATTTGATTCTTATTGGTCAGATGTCACAATTCCTGGGTTCTATTCAATTCATTGAGCTAGTTACGGGTTCATGATTTTCTTTTTCTCGAGTGAAATGAAAACATGTGTCAAGCAGTTGGCATTATGTTCGTTAAAATATCAGCAGGAAACATGCATACACTGACGACAGATAACCATCGTTTCTGCATAGAGTGCGCGGAGGGGTTTGTACAATGAGCGACTCAAGATCAAGATGCTGTGACAGAAATTTTTCTCAAGTGAGAACACGTGCATTTTACCGTTTGATTTTATGACCCCCTGATATATTCTCAGCCAATGCGCTTTATTTCACATTTCATTTCTGCCGTCGTGATTGTGCTGCTTCAGACGCCATTAAAAGTTACTTGTTTCACAGATATACACATCGTCCCAATCCACGCACGGGACAGCGTATACCACACCCAAGAACTCCTTTTTCGACAATCTGTCCTTCACACTTACCAGTTATTGTCGCAGTTTCAGTTCCGGAACATGTGCCACCTGGACGTTGTAGGAACGCAGAACGCGCTGAAATCTTCGCTTATGGAGGGAATACACGAGACTCCCGTTTTTTTATCAGATGCATTACAGGGCAATTGCGGACGTGCCATTTGTCGTTCGCCAGCGTTCGGGAAGGAATTCGGATACCCACAGGCCGACAATTCCCGTGCACCAAGCGTATACGTTGACTGCGTGGTCTTCTTTTCTTGTGCAGAATCGCATATTTCATTTCATTTTATTTCATTTATTACCTGAAAAGCCCAACATGGGCATTACATAAGGGGTGGGTTTACATATGTTCATTATACAATAGTTGGAAATAACATGTGTATAAGCATTATTAAACACGGTATGAGTAATATGGGTACATGATTCTGCAATGTATACAAGCAGTCGGAATGATGAAAATCACATCCAGTAGTTTTTATTCTGCAAAATGATCGGCTATTTTTTTTAATGAACGTGGGTGCGCTGGTTAGGGCAGCAATTTCGTGGGGCAGGCTGTTCAAATCTGTGGCTGTGCGGAAAAAGAAAGAACCTGAAAAAGTTGCAGTATGAGTACGTGGGGGGTGGCCCACTTGGTTCATGTGCCGAGTTCGATGTGACGTTCGGCCACCGGGAATAATGTACGGTGGTTGATTAAGCGAACAATGATAGAACTTATGAAAAAGAGATAGGGATGATACACGGCGACGAGTAGCAAGTGTCGGTAGTCCTAATTCATTTCGCAAAGACGACGGCTGACATGATATGAATAATGAAGATGTATGAACCTTGTAGCACAGTTTTGTACAGATTCGAGAGCGTTGAATGAATATGTTTGGTGTGGGCTCCATACTGTGCATGCGTATTCGATCTTAGGGCGGATTATGGTTTGGTAGGCTAGTAATTTTACATGATTCGGAGCTTGTTTTAGGTGGCGTTTAAAGAAACCGAGTGCCTTATTAGAAGATGAGATGACGTTAGTAATATGTGCACTCCAAGACAAATCATTAGTTATGGTAACAACCAAGATATTTGTAAGAGGACGCAGCTTCTAATGGTAGGTTATTGATTGCGTATAAATAAGCCAGAGGGTTACGTCGGCGGGAGAAGGTCACAACTTTGCATTTATTTGGGTTTAGTGTCATTAGCCAGCAATCACACTATTGTTGCAGTTGGTTAATATTTTCCTGAAGAGAATTTCGGAGAGATGTAGTTTATAATTGTTTTGTAAATGACACAATCATCCACAAACATGCGAATATTACAGATTACATGAGCAGGCAGATTGTTAATATATATTAAGAAGAGAAGAGGCCCGAGAACAGATCCTTGTGGAGAGAGAGAAACGAGAAAAAAGGAAGGCAGGGAGGTTAACCAGATGCTAGTATCCGGTATGCTACCCTACACTGGGGTTAGGGAATAGGGGGTTGAAAGAGAAAGGGAGAGTTAAAAATAAATAAGAGAAAAATAAGATCCTTGAGGAACTCCGGAAGTTACTTGCAGGGAATCAGATGAGCTGTTGTTAATAAAGACAAACTGTGAGCGGTTATGAAGGAATGCTTTGATCCATCGTGAGATGTCGGGGTGTACATTAGCCAAAGAAAGTTTTAGTGGCAATGGTTGATGTGGTACCCTATCGAATGCTTTCGCGAAGTCTAAAAATATGGCGTCTGTCTGTAGGTTAGTATCTAGATTAGTGTGAAGATCATGTAGAAACGTTTCCAATTGGGTTTCGCAGGAAAACCCTTTGCGAAGTTCATGCTGTGAAGGACAAAAAAAGTTATTGGAGTCTAAGAATTTTATGATTTCTGTATAAATGACATGTTCCATGATTTTGCAGGGTACGCTTGTTAACGAGATGGGGCGATAGTTAAGTGGGGAGGTCTTGTTTTCTGATTTATAGATTTGAACAACTTTCCCACCGTCCAATCATGGGGTATGATGCCAGTCGAAAGTGACTGGGAGAACAATAGACACAAATAAACAGCACTGATATCTTTAGTAATTTTTAACACTTTTGAGTTTATGTTATCGGCACCGGATGAAGAGGACAGTTGAAGATTGTCAATTAAGCAAAAATTATTATCGACATGGAAAGTTATCTCTGGCATGGCATTAGACGTGCTCGTAGCTGTAGAAGGAAACAGTAAGTTAGCTTCTTTGAAGAAGACTGACGCAAAAGCTGCATTGAAAAAGTTAGCGCACTCCACATCATCGACCGTTTCATCGTTATCGTTAACTAGTGTGTTGCTGTTTATATCTCGAGGGTTAACCACCTGCCAGAATTTTCTTGGATTCCTGACAAGCATCTTAGGTAGATCTTTGTGAAAGAATGATTCTTTCGCCTCGAGAACAGCTGATAAATATGCGCGTTCCGCTGTGTAATATCTATTCCATGCGCATCCGTTTGTGCTACCTTTTGCTGCTCGGTATAAAGGTTTCTTTTTGTTATCCAGCTTTTTTGAAGAATTGGTGAACTATGGCTTTTCTGGCTGCATTCGTAATGTTATTTTTGGAATGAATCTGTCCGCTAGGCTGTTCATTTTTTCTTTAAACCTTCGCCAATTTGTATGGAGTGTTCATTAAAAGATGTTTCAAATAAAGACAAGAATTCACGCAAGTTATCACGGATAGCTTCGTAGTTCGCTTTAGTAAAAAGATGTATAGTTTTTTTAACTGTCAAGCGTGGAACTGCCACGAAGTTGAAGGATGTATGAATAACCTTATGGTCACTAGTTTCCTGGAGATAGGTGATCGACGATAATCTGTCATGTTGATTTGTTAGTATTAAATCTAATACGTTAGCTGTATCTTGTGTAATGCGCGTTGGTTGGGATACAAGTTGAGTGAGATTAAAGTCAAGACAAACATCAAGAAAATGTTTCGCTTCTGTATGATTTACTAAGTGGGAAGCTAAATTGTGCCAATCGATATCTGAAAAATTGAAGTCTCCAAAAAGGACAAGGTACGCCTTGGGGTGCTTAGATGTTATATCACAGAGTACATTGTTTAGCTCAGCGGCAAAATCTTGGCTACCGTGAGGGGGTCTGTAGCAAACGCCCACAAGTATTGATTGCGGAGCAGCGTGACAATGAATGAAAAGTAGTCCTAAGTTGGACCTGATACTAAAAACGGAGCATGATAATTGCTGACTGACAGCTATAAGGACGCCTCCTCCCCATGCATCCGTACGATCAGCACAAAACAGATCGAAATTAGGCGAATCAGCCAGAACTTCCGAGTCTGAAATGTGGTTGCCAAGCCAAGTTTCGGTGAAAACTAACATGTTGCTTTTAGATGTTAGTACAAGGTTGGACACTTGTTCGCGTTTTGAAATGAAGCTGCGTATGTTAGTGAAGATTACTGACATAGGAAGACCTGACTCGCCGGTTACTTTCGGTTTATTTTTGTCTTGTTAAGTTGTTGCCATGCTTCTTTTATCGTCTGAGAAGCGTCGTCGTATATGTAGCACTTTGGGCCGATAGATAGTGTTTTAAATCGCAGGGAATAGGGCGCAGATTTCTGTTTAGCGAAGGCAACAATGTGTTTACGGACGTTTCTAACCGCTGGTGAAAAATCTTCGGCAACACTAAAGTCAGTGCCTTTGAAGTTACGCCCCTTTGAAAGGACTGCTTCTTGCGTTTTATGGGGCAATAATTTAACTATGTTTCGGTGCTTGCGATTACAGGAATGCCGGCCGATTATATGTGCCCGCTATATTTCCTTAGGCTCAAGTCGTTCACTGAAGTAGTCGGATCAGTGATTTAAGATAATTTTTTTCGGAATCCGATGAAGGCTTTGATGCAGACGAATCTGGAAGGCCGTAAAAAAACAAATTATTTCGCCATGACCGGTTCTCAGCATCATCTGCATGTGCTTCCAGTTTATGGATTAGCTGTGCCGTACGCTCGCTGTCTGTCCGTATGGATTGCATGTCGGCTTGCAAGGATAATACACTTTGGCTGCTGACCCGCAGGGCGCCGGTTCAAATCCCGACTGCGGCGGCTGCATTTCCGATGGAGGCGGAAATGTTGTAGGCCCGTGTGCTCAGATTTGGGTGCACGTTAAAGAACCCCAGGTGGTCTAAATTTCCGGAGCCCTCCACTACGGCGTCTCTCATAATCATATAGTGGTTTTGGGACGTTAAACCCTACATATCAATCAAGGATAATACACTTTGGTAATTACCTTCCAGGTTCGTCAGCCTCTTACTCAAAGTGTCCAGCAGTGCGGTCGTAGCCACAGATTGATTTTTGAGATCTTGCATCTCAGCGATCATCTTTGCCTGACCAGCAGAAAGCTTTTTCATTTCGGCAAGCAGAGCGGCATTATCTGGACCAGGATTACTTTCAATATCCCCAGCGAGCAATAATAGAGACCTAATCACACGAAAACACTCAGGAGCAATGTAAAAGCAGCACTGCCGGCTTGGTAGCTGCACGAAACACTAAGAAAACAACTTGTTTTCTCAGTGAAAAGAGGATGTGGTTGACAGACCAACATGATGAACAGGATCGGATTAGTGGATCGTATCGTGGCAATGCCAGCGAACCCACAGCGTGCGGGGGGTAGTCGCTGTTCCTTTATAGGCAGCTGGCTGGCTGTTGACGATGGTGGCATGGTGAAGGGCATCTCGTCGAGGATCATTGTTTGGACTTGCATATGCCGTTGAAGCGTATAAGCCACTGCCCTTTTGTAAGCAACAGGCTTGATGCTATCAAATTGCAAGTAACGCCCTGTGTAGGTCGTCTTCCTGAACACGCCAAATGACAAAGTGGACCCCCCCCCTTTTTTTAATGAGCATATCAAGGTTACTTGCACCCAAGAGGAGTAGCTCAATTCATCACGGGGGTTAAGTAACGAGAGCTTGCCTTGGATTTCTTCCTACACCGCGCATTGAAATGCCGGTTTCATGCTGTTGAGATAAAGAATGAATGCCTGAACTTCCTCTCGGTGAATGATGCTAGAGATGTCGTCCACATAGTGTTAAAACATCTTCGAAGCTGCTCTGAACGAGGACAAAGTTCGACTTTCATTCGCTTCTGTAGTCAAATTAGCAGTTGTCACCGATATAGAAGCACCTATCGCCATACCATGTACCTACTTGTACAACTCCTTTTCGAAAGTAAAATACGTGTTCGACAAACAAAACCGTCAAAGCCGAACTAGGTCCTGTACGCTAACTAGCTATTTTTCCGCTAGATTCGCATTCGATTTCAGGGCGGTCTTGCACACATCCAAAGCCAGTTCTGCTGGCACTGGGGTAAAAAGCTATTTCGCGCCAAAAGACAACAAACTATCATTTTGATCGAAGACGACGTTGTCTTTCAAGTCGTAGAAATTCCACATTTGGGTGCCACGGTATCCTATACCAGAGGTGAAATGACACGATGCAAAAATACTGATAGCTTGCACAGAGGCGAGCGTGAAAAATCCACAATTGGACGCGTGAGGACGCCTGGCTTGTGGACCTTGGGCAGGTCGTACAAAGCCGTCGCTGAGCTGTTGTGACAAAGTAATGTGAGATACAGTGACTTGCATTCAAGGGGAACCACACCGAAGACATCCGCCAAGAGCCTTCAGAAGTCTTTTTGCGCCTTGGGCGCTAGATCGTGCTCAAGGGGCACGTGCGTGTTCGTGTCCTTTGACAGCGTCAACATTTTCCGCGAGTAGTCGGCTCTATTTTTTGTCCACCTTTCTTCTTTAAGAATGCCCTCCTATTTTTCTCTTCCTTTGCCCTCTTTTCAACCACCTTTATTTTTTACATTCTAGAGCACGTCTGGTTATCCTCTCTGCTTTTTCTCTCTTTCTCTTTTACTCCCGCTCTAGTGCAATTTTTTACGTCCTGTATGATATTCAGGTTTTTGTGGTTTATTGTTTTCTTGATATCTGGAAGTAACGAAACGGAAGTCGTTGACGCCTATAGGGGGCACTCGCTACATCTCGCCGTTTTGGGTACGAATGAAAAAGAGCTAAAAATAGAATAATTCTCAAAGGGCATAATACATGACACATACAGAGACTTGACAGAAGAATGCTCACAATATTTCTCCTGTAAGTGACCTTTTTGGCATTAGACAACCACCTTCACTAATCCAGGAAGAAGTTGAATGAAGCTGGTGGATTACTCAACGCTTTAACCTAAACAACCAAAGACGTTCGCTAAAAACATATTATGGAGAATGTTTGTTCAGCAGTAGCTAGTTAGCACTGGTCAAGCTAACACTATTTGCAGTGCACAGAAGTTGTTAGGGCTAACAAGGGATCTCAAGACTAAGCCCCACATCAACGTCGTTGTCATCTTTCTTTATTGAGTTATATTTGGAGACCCGCGCTAGAGAGGAATTTCCATACCAGTGACAGTATTTCCTTCGTCATGAAGGGCTGAAAACTTCCTCTTGTGAGCGATTCAAGCGTAAGACCTTTTAGGGAAAAGAGATTTAACGTACAGTCCATATACAGAACAAATACTCCATGAACAACTGTTTTTGTGCATCTGTAGAGAAAAGAAGAGGGCATTATTCAGTGATTTATTGGCACAAATAACCAAAATGGCCTTTTACGCACAAAAAACGACTAAGTTTTTTTATAGGTATGTATGTACGCAAAACGTTAGTTTCACGAACTCAGTGCCACGCATATGAAATGTCCTTGTAACATAAAAATCACAACTTACCGTTGCGTGAGTCCTCACAAACAGTTTAATAATAATAATAATAATAATAATAATAATAATTATAATAGGGGGAAGAGAAAAAACTCTTTATATTACAGCAGCTGAGAGGTCAGCCTTAGTGGATTTTCTGGCATGCTACTTAGCGTTACAAAAGGGGAAATGGGTGTAAAAGAAAGGAAAGAGAAGTGTTGATGACGATAAATAAGGCGGTGATGAAGCAATGCTTTAGCAGTTAAAATCAATTCACAGTCTCTCGTCGAGTGAAGTCTGACTTAAAAGTTTGTTGAACACTTTCAGAATATCACAATGATTACGAAGTGGTCCCAACAGAACATTTTCAGAAACTCGTTCCTTTTTACATTTTAACAAGATGGTTGCCATCGAACTTCTTTGCCTGATATATCGATGGAAGACACACAAAATAATTTAACTTGCCTCAAGGGTGCTACAGGCCTCACAATTCAGATTATCCGCACAGCCAGCATGATGTAGAGGGAGTAAAAAATCAAGCTTATACCATGAGACCAATGGCTAAGTAGCAGGATTGCGCTGAATCGTGACCTATGTCCCCATGGACGAAAGGACACACTGTTAGACGTTTGCGAAGAAGCAGAGTTCATACCGTCGTATTCGGCAGACGTCGTGCATCTGTACGGGCATTGCGACAAAACGCTCACTTTCATTAGGCGTGTGCATATATTGAGCAAGCGCAAGGAACTCATTGCTCAGCCAGCCCAGAAAGTACCGGTGATAAGTGCAGGGTGTGGCTCGTGGTTTCGCAGCCGGAATGCTAACACTAGTTCACCTCACAACGGCACGACCACCTGCGCACGCATCAAAGCGTTGCTTTGTTGCACGTGCTGATCGTGCGAGATGTTTCATACAGATATCAACACAGCACGTGCACAGAACACACTGGACGAGGTATTCGAAGCACATATTCATAGCAATTGACACACGTTTTTTCCGTGCTTGTGAGTGCAGCATAATTTCACAAATTCTTCGTGCTGCATCGAAAGGGAACTAAAGAAGGTAAACTTTACTTGGTAGTATTTTGCCGATAAAGCACAAAAAGGCAATAAAATGCATACAATATCCAAGCGACAGTGACAAGCAACGCGGCAGACATACCCTGTCAACCTGTCGCGTGACTGTGGGGGAAAATGAGATGCGTGCGGTAAACAGCAAGTTGCCATCGTCGAACGAAGAAGCTTGCACACTCGTACGCGTGAAAACGTTTGACACACTAGCCGCAAGGCCGACATTTATTTGTGTGTGCACTTAGTTTAGTACGCCGTAGTTACCAGTAAGAATGAATTTCATGTTTTCAGCGTGAAGTATTGTGGCGCCATATGATTCATTATCAGCAAAGCACTTGGTAAAATATCGGTTCCCTCTATGGCCCAATGTGTCAAAGCAGGCAACTAAACAAAATAACAACGACGAAACTTCGTCAATAGCTTGTCCGCAACGCGAGATGAAGATCAAAGACAATTTCAGCGTGTAATATTTCTTTTTTGTGTATGTTTATGTGCGACGGCTGGTAGGACGAGTATATCTAGATCCAAGCGGGAAGCCTGGTAGCTATCAAACTATCGCTAAATCGCGTGGTAAGCAGTGGAAGCAGCCTCTGGGACTTCCGGGTGACACGGGATGTCTTCGGATTGGCCAGAAACCAGCAACGCGATAGAGGCTGTGATTGATGGCCCTCCTTGATTGAAGCACCGGTCCGTCGTCGCTGACTCTCGAAAATCGCCTGCATGTTGTTGGGCAGGTTTAAATAAAAACTTCCGGGATGCGTTACCCATTTATCAAAGACGACTTGAAGGCTGAGGTACTTCTCTTCCTCTTTTTCCTTTCAGCCTATTGATTGATCCTCCCACGCCCTTTCTTAAAGCTTTCTGCACCTTTTGGCATTGCATCGAGGATCGGATGCATTGAAGCATACTGAGCCTTACCTGATTTTTCACTGCCTCTATGATCGGTCCATCTTTGTCCAAGTGACGACGACATGTGATGACGTTATCATGTGACGTTGTGTTATTTTACGTTATGATAATATCAAAAATTTTGGTGTTATTTTTCGTCATAATGGCGTCGTATAGATGCGTCATCGCACGATTACCGAAGGTTAAATTTCTTCTTTGAAGAATTATCTAAGGCGCTCGCCTTGATATCCGTAATGTTAAATAAGCGTTCTAGAAAGAGCCTTAAGAAGGAGAACTCGTGAGTGACGTTCAAGATCCTAAATTAGTACACAATATTATAAGACTGTGGAGTCTTAACCAATTTGTACCTGATGACCCTCTCATAAAAAAAGAAGCTACACGAGAATAAATTACGTGGGAGTTACCGAGAAGCATTAAGACGTCAAGACAGGGTATACTTATATCAATATGCTACAAAGAAAGCGCCACCATAGCATTCTACTAATATCAAGAAACAACGTATAATGCACGAGTGGGGAGGGAACTGAAGAGGCCTGAGAAGGGAATTCAGAACGACTGATACAAAGGAAAGTGATGCGCGTAACGTCGACAGACAGGAAAACAAAATGAAAGTTGCAGACTTTCCGTTTGACATCATGATCACCAGCCTGACTACGCGCACTGCAGGACAAAGGCCTCTCAGATGTTCCGCCAGTCGACTCGATTCTGTGTTTGTTGCTGCCACTTTATACCAGCAAACTTCCTAATCTCATCTACCCACTTGACTTTCCGTCTCTCATTCATGAGTTTACCTTGTTTGGGAATCCAGTCAGTTTCCATAATGACCAGCGCTTATGCTACCTACGCGCTACGTTCCCAGTCCATGTCCATTTCCTCCTCTTTATTTGAACAATGATATCCTTAACACCGGCTTGTTCCCTAAGCCACTCTGCTCTCTTTTTGTCTCTTAAGGTTGCACCTATCATTTTTCTTTCCTTAGCTCACTGCGTCATCCACAGTTTAAGCTTCACCTTCTTTGTAGGCCTATAGGTTCCTGCTCTATAGGTGTGTACCGGCAAGATACAGCTGTTATATACCTTCCTCTTGAGGGACAGAGGCAGTTTACCGGTCACCATTTGAGAATGCTTGCCGAATGGGATCCACCCCATTCTTATTCTTCTTGTTTCTTTTAGTTACTTTGATTGATTGATTTGTGGGGTTTAACGTCCCAAAACCACCTTATGATTATGAGAGACGCCGTAGTGGAGGACTCCGGACATTTGGACCACCTGGGGTTCTTTAACGTGCACCCAAATCTGAGCACATGGGCCTACGACATTTCCGCCTCCATCGGAAACGCAGCCGCCGCAGCCGGGATTTGAACCCGCGACCTGCGGGTCAGCAGCCGAGTACCTTAGCCACTAGACCACCGCGGCGGGGCCTTTTAGTTACTTTAATAGCATGGTTCGGCTCCGCGGTTATAAACTGTCCCAAGTATACATACTGTTTTACAACTTCAAGTTCACTGCTACCAATCTCGAAGCACTGTTCTCTTTCGAGGTTGTACAATACTTTCGTTTTCTGCAGATTAATTTTAAAACCTACTTGTCTGCTCTTCTTGTCTAATTCAGTAATCATGAATTGCAATTCGTCCCCTGAGTTACTCTTCACTGCGATGCCATCGGTGAAGCGTACGTTACCAAAGTACTCTCCACAGATTTTTATTCCTGACTCTTCCCATTCTAGGCCACTGAATACCTCGTGTAAGCACGCGGTAAATAGTATTGAGGAGATTGTATCCCCTTGTCTTACACCTTTTATTTGTATTCTGTCGCTTTCTTTAAGGAGCAATGTGATTGTTGTTGATCCTCTGAAGATTTCTTCCAGGATATTTATATATGTTTCGTAGGCGCCCGCATTCTGCAATGTCTGCATGACTGCTGATATTTCTACTGCCTTCTCGTAATCTATAAAAGCTATGTTTAGTGGTTGGGTGTATTATGAGCATTTCTCTCTCACCTGATTGATGTTATGAATGCAGTCGATTGTTCAGTAACCTGTTTAAAATCCTGCTGCTTAATTTGGTTGATTTATTTTTGCTATCTTATTGCTGTTAGCATTAAATTTTTTAAAATAGCTTGTATGTGACGGAAAGCAAGCTGATTGGCCTGTAATTCATCAAGTCTATGCCGTTTTCTTTCTTATGAATTAAGATGATGTGACAATTCTTGTACTCTCCCTTCCTATCAGGAGACATTTCGTAAACACGGTGGCTAGTTTGTTTCTAACACAATGTGCCCTCCGTCTATGAGCAGATCTTATGCTACCGGATCCTCACAAGCAGCTTTGCCTCTTTGCATTTTATCGAAGGCTTTCCTCACTTATTCTGTCATTGCTGGTGGGATGCAGTCTGGGTTACTGCTTATCTCATATTATGATCATGCTTGTCCCGGCTACTCTGCAGATCTGTGTAAAACTTCTTCAATACTTAAACTATCTATAATTGGTAGCATACTTTGCCTTTCTTGTCCCTTAGTGCATACATCTGGTTTCTGCCTATCTCAAGTTTCTCCTTCACCGCTTTGACACTTCCTCCGTTCTTTAAATCATACTCAAGTCTCTTCATCTGATGCCTTTTTACTTCGTATACCTTGATGATATAATGATATATGGGGTTTAACGTCCCAAAACCACCATATGATTATGAGAAACGCCGTAGTGGAGGGCTCCGGAAATTTTGACCACCTGGGGTTTTTAACGTGCACCCAAATTTGAGCCCACGGGTACTTCGTATACCTTACGCTTATTAGCCTACAGCGACAGCTCTACCAGTTTTATTTTGTATGTCGTGTTTGAAGCTTTCATGCTTTGACGTTTCTTTATGAGGTTCATCGTCTCCTGCGACAGCTTGTTAGTGTCCTGTCGAACGAGCGTACCCCCAACTTCTTGTGCACACTCCGTAATGACACTCGTCTAGTTATCACTCATTGTGTCAACGCTAAAGCCGGTTTCTTTGATAAAAGACGAGTATCTGTCCTTAAGCGAGACTCTGAATTTCTGTACTTTACTTCTCAGTGCCAGCTCATTCATTGGCTTCTTGCGCACCGGTTTCTGTCGTTCTTTCTTCAAGCTTAGGCGAATGCGACCCCTTGCCAATTTATGGTCACTGCATTGTTGCTTGCTGAGCACTTCAACAATTTGCACGATGCCTGAGTGCACATTGAGCATAAAGTCTATTTCATCCACTTATTGTTCACTCCTTTTCTGTAGAAGGCACTCAAGTTTCGTAAATAAATGCGTGATCTGAATACTACTGAAATATCCCCTCTGACATTTCTATTACCGATGCCATAATCCCCTACTGCCCGGTCTCCAGCCTGCTTCTTTCCCACCTTGGAAGTGAACTCACTCATCAGTATGGTATACTGTGTTTTTACCTTGCTCATTGCCGATTCGACGACTTCATAGAAACTTTCAATTTCAACTAATACATCATCATGGCTGGATGTCAGCGCGTAAACCTGTACCACCCTCATCTTGTATCTCTTATTGAGTTTAATTACGATACCTAGCGCACTTTCATTGATGCTGTAGTAGTCCTCTATGTTACCATCAATATTTCTCTGGATAAATACGCCCGCCCCCCGTTCTTTTCTGTCAGCCAAGCCACGATAGCAAAGCACGTGCTCATTATGCAGCACTGTATAGGCCTTATTGGTCCTATACTAACCTCACTGAGCCCTATTATATACCCTTTAACACGATCTAGCTCCTCGAATAGCAAGGCTAGACTTGCCTCACTAAGGGTTCTAGCGTTAAACGTGTCCAAGTTCGGGTTCCAATGGCAGCCTGTCTAGACCCAGAGATTCTTAGCACCCCCTGCTGCGGCACCGATCTCACCGCCACCGTCGTCAGTTGCTTCGAAGCCACTGGGACTGGGGGCAGATGGTAAATAGGCATATGAATGTGGGAGGTACTGGACAGATACTGCACCAGGGTGGCCAATCCTTCACTGGTGAGGGAGCACATTACCGGTGGTAGTAGTTACCGGTGAGGCCGCACCCCAGGCCTTTTATTGGGATTCCATCAACACGCGGAGATGTCTTTAGTCTGTTGGGGAATGGCACGGCAGCAGGATTCAAACAACGGTCCTCTTACACGCTAGGCTGATACTCTAACCACTACGCCATCGCTGTACCATCTATTTGACATAATAAACGAGAACAAAAACAAAAAGGGCTATCTACGTGATGCGTAGACAGTACGACTGTTGTTTTCTAGTTACAGAATGGGTGCCAAAAGAATGGTGGTATACGTTTGCGTGAACTCAGAGAACTAAGTGGTAAGATAAAGGGATGATTTTGCAGCCGTAAGGTCTCAGCTGGCGCAAGATCAGGTTGATCGTAAATCGAAGGAAGAGCCCTCAAGAGATATTATTGCTACATAAATGCTCGCTCACCTTTTCTCTCATTTTTTCTTTCATTTTTTTCTCTCTTTGTTTGGAAACCCATTTTAACCTACGTATATGCAGCTCCTACGCTCACCTAATTCACGTCCAGGAAACCGGCATCTTGCGCCTAGCTAAACTGCGTGCCTTTGCTTTTTAGCTCTCTGGTGATCATTCACTCTCCAAATTTGAAGCCTTTGGGAACGACGAGAATGAATGATGAGGGTGGTTACCATAGCAGCATACTCAAACATCAGCCGGTAACCAGTTGTTTCCTTTCATTGAAGAACTGTGCTGCTATTTAGTTCCCGTATTCGCTTGAATGGCCTTACACTGACATTGTTTGTACAAGAAAGTAAAAGGTCATGACGTCAAAAGATATTCCAACAAAGGCCATTTCTCATTGCGAATTGCAACAAACGAAAAGCGTTCTTAAATATTTTGCGGCAAGGCAGGATTAAAAGCAGAAATATAACAATTTACTATGATTAAAAGAGCTCAATATTGGTGACCTACCCCCGTATTCTAGAACGCCCCTTCACTCAACCCTCCACCTTCACTTGAGAAAGCCGATGAAAGCGCCATTTCTAGGTAGGGCAAGTCACTGCATATCAGTGATAATTTGCTGGTATTCATGAGTAGCGCAGCGTCATTTTCAGCCGAGCTGCGGCGCAGTGCGCAACGCTGTCAAGTGAAGGGTGAAAGTTGAGTCGAGGAGCGTTTGTGAATACCGGGGCTAGTCGTTTTCCAACAAATGTGCTAACGAGTCTACATACCTGAATGGCGGAAGCTTTATTACTTGCAGCGCACTTTTGACACCCCATATATGGAAGCAGGATTTTGCATGGCTGATCGGCACGACAGCCCTCCTTCTAACACTGTTTACGTCTGCTCAGACTGTGCCTCTTAAGCTGCATTTGTTTTCATCAAACGGTAACGAAAGCTTCGGTTTAGAACGCGAAAATCTCACAAGTGTGCTTGCAGGGCCATTGTTTTCAGTTCTACTAAATATAATAAATAGACGGGGCACTGGGGCAAGGTCAGTGCTCATTCTGAAGCATAGCAGCACTCAAAGCATTTATATTATGCTAAGCGTTAACTTATGAGAGCCTTAGCAAGCAGTATTGTGTACTTTAGGCAGACTTTCCTTGACTGAAAAGTAGTGTAAAGTTGTGAGCTAGTCTTTAAGCTCTCATATTAAATTTTCGTTGGGGCCTCGAAGACTCTGCGGAACTAAGTTTCTTCATAAGAAATTGACAGAAAGTGTGCTTACTTTATCTTTCGCTCGGGAAACAAGGTGTTTTTACTTGAACGGAGCGCAGTAGTTGCCTGTCATCAAGGGCCCCTTAAGCTTCTCTTCTTTAGCGAAGAAAGTAGGTCGAACGCGTTTTTTGTAATGTTACTGATTTTGCAATTCAACTGTACCGCGTGCACTGCCTTAAAAAGCACTAAAGGGAGGTAACCCTTTGTGTTTCGGTTCTCTTAGGGTGTGAAATGAATGAATTGTTCTTTTACTGAACCTCTGTTCAGTAAAAGAACAAGAGAGAACTCTAGAATGTCAGTTCTAGACTGAGCGAGCACCAAAGTTCTCTTCGGGGTATTGCACCTTCGACCCACTTGGCCATGCACTTCCGGGACTGTGGATGTACTCCAGAGTTTTTGACAACGAAGGTTCTTTTCCGCCACCGCAACCAGCTGACAAGGAAAAGATTTGAAGCCTACAGAATTCAAAAGGCAGGCAATAACTACGTCAGTCAACCGTCGATCGCTCTCCTGGATAACGAAATATCATTTTTTATATTATTGCCACTAAGGTTGTCAGGGCAAGATGCCTCGTGTCTACACGGCGGTTTTTTTTAGTTTATTTTCCTCAGTTTGTTCAGTTTCCTTGCCATGCATGCAAGGGCGTGCGCCACTAATTATATATATATATATGATGTTGCTTCATGAAATTTTTCAGTTAAAAGTCAGGGCTGATCTTGTGTCTTTCTGTTTCTCTGTTTTAGTTTTTGCCGCTGTTTACCTCTTACAATGAAGGGGCTCAGCAGGCGATATATTTTGCGCACACGTCTGCATGCAATATTATCTTTCTGATCATGCTTAAAACATTTTCAACCGCACAAATATTTATAAAAACCTAGGATACATTCTAATTGAAATCAATAGAACTTCGGAGTATCACCGAAACGTGGGCCTGCAAGCATGTACGCTGTAATGTTGACGGGAGAGTGGGCCACACGGCACGTTTGTTTTGATAAGTGTTTTCTATATGTGCGCCGGTTGTCAAACACAATGCAAGGTGTCATCTACTTTTTTGAAGTTACCACATAGGTCACGTTGCTCATTCCAATATCAGATGAGCACAGATTTCACTATAACCCCCGAATGCAGAGATGTTACTTGACTCGTACTTGACTCGTTCTTGACTCAAGACAGTCTTGCCGCTCGCCATAAATCGTTCTCGAACTTGCGGATGACTTGAAGGCGACTTGGCTCGGTCGAAGTCAGGACAAGTTTCAAGTCAGCTGCGGGGCTTGCTTGAAAGCGACTTGACGCGTTATTCCAACATGGCCACCTCTCGAATGGACGTCGCGGGAAAGGTGGCCGCTTTTGAGTTTGCTTGCCTCGCCATAAGCGTAGCATTTTTTGAGGCGCACTGCCTGCCGAAGATTCTTGGAACTGCTTTACGTGACCAAGGAAATCCGATGGAGTTGTACGACGAGCAACAATTCCACGCTAGATACAGATTCATGAAGAACGCCGTGGGGCAGCTGCGCGTTATGTTGCCGCTCCATGAAAGTGGGGACAACCGAAGACAGCCCGTGCATCCAGTGTTACAGCTACTGGTGGCTCTCAGGTTTTACAGCGCTGGCACATTCCAACCAGTAACCGGAAATTTCGTCCGCATTCCGTAGTCGACAGTGTGTCGTGCAGTCGGAAAAGTTACGCTACTCATCGCAAAGCACCTGTACGCGATGCTGGTGCGCTTTCCGCAGCCAGCGGACTGTTATGAAGTGGCTGAGTTCCCTTGCGTTACAGGTTGTGTCGACTACACACACGTGCGTATTAATAGCCCCGGTGTCGACAACGCCGAAGTGTTCCGTAACCGCAAAGGCTATTTCTGTTTTTCTATAACACGACGACACTTTCCGTCTCTTTCGGTAAAAAAAAAACTGACTCGGTGCTGTGTCCGTGTCCCTCGTCTATCATTTCGTCCCGTCTAGGGCGCTGTTTCTCGCTCAGAAAGGCATCGCTTGTAGCACAACGCTACGTAAAATTACACACACAAAAAAAAGAGGTGCCCATATCACGGGTTTTTTTATCCGCGTCACCATCATGCAGCGATACATTGCTGCACCCCGCGAGACAGAATTCTGCTGAGGGCAATGTCCTGACCCCCGCTTTTTCTCGTGTTTACTAAGCTCAACAAAAGGATACGAATCACATTTGTTCCCAGAACTTGTTTTTTTTTTCATAATAACTGCGACCTAACCCATTACAGGCATGCACACAGGCGAACAGAGGCAAATACCGTGAAAATCGCGTCACCTCGTGAGCCAGGTCAGCACAAATACATGCCATGGCGTTCGATTGAGAAAAAAAAAACGACGAAAGAACCCAACGCGATGCTTGTTTCTCCTCCAAACAAGCAACCATGGAGAAACGCACCGCATTTGGGTGGCCACTAAAACCAGCGGGCAACGAACGCTTTACAGTAGCAACACTGCGCATCGCTCTGGTGGCAGGCACCACGTGTTCTGTGGTGCCGCTCGTTAGCCGTAAAATGGCAAGAATATGCTCGTGGCCCTACGTTTTTATAGTTATTTTAAAACGTAGGGTCTTTTTTTGGTGTAATGCATGCCTTACGCGAACAACTTCATTATTACCCTCGTTAGCAGGCGAGCAGCGTGTTTCTGCTTTGAAGCTCGTTCTTGACTTGACCAAGCAAGACAGCCTGAGCATCTATGAAACGCGAAGGCTGACTTGGGCGTTTTGAAGTCCGCTGCTTGCTTCGCGCCGACTTGCTCAAGTTAAGTTGAAGTCGCGAGCCAAGTAACAGCTCTGCATTCGGGGGTAAGTCTACGGAGGTCTTGCTGCGGATGTGTGCCGCAATAGCTAGCATGTGCTTCCGGCGTGACCTTCGAGGTCGATGAAGTCAGAAAAACCCGCGTCACTTACTAACGAATTTGGGTAATGTTAAAGTAGAATAAAGAGCATCGCAAAAAGAACGAGAAGATATGTATAGGCGTAAACGGGTCGGTGCTTACGCACTCAGAGACGCTCATTCAAAATGGCGGCACAGCGTTTTTTTTTTCGATAGGCATAGTGAGGAGAGCATGTGCAATGGTACGCGTAATCTTTTTTCCTAAAGGCATGTTATGGATGAATCATGGAATTGAAAAAAACTTCTAAAACTGATATGGTTTATTATTGAGCTAACTGCGACTGTTTTGTGCTTGCAGCTTTTCGGTAACTACAAATTATCGAGGACGAGAGTAGTTCATTCCGCCGCTAACGTCATTCTTGTTCGGCCATTCGTTCGTTCACTTGAGGTGAAACCGGGAAAGGGAAGCGGGGTGCTGACACTTTTGATTCTAATAGCTACTATTATTACATGAACCACATCGCAACATCAAGGCTGTTAATTTGTGCCTACAGGGGCCTCAGTTAGTAATTGTGGTAGAATATGATCGTACACCAACCTTTTTCACCGAAGTGACCTCCATGCCTACATTTATTTCTGTTTACTGGAAAATTTGTAGTATTTGGAAGCTGTTTAACATTGAATGCACAAACGCTACATCGGTGTCACGATCGGGCCGTTTAACCATGAAACAAGGAAATGGTGAACATGCACCTCGTCTTGCAAACAGTGGCCGCGACGGCAGTACCACCTCTGCTCGTGGCTGTTCGCCTGATCGTCAGGTGCACACTTTGCGACTTCGCGCTCCCTTTCGGACTTATTGAAGGCGACAGCCTTAGATGCGGTGCCGAACACAAAAAAGAACTATCGGCGATGGCGTCAACAAGGCTGATGAAGAAACTTCATGTGGTGACGTCATCATCAAATGAGATATCGCCAACACGTGCGATGCCATCATGATGTCGTAAGAATGAAACTGTACCATCACAAAAAGTAACTTCTCGTTATGACGTCATCTGATGACATCTCCGCTTGGTCCTGAGCGGGTCAGTCCCGGAGGTAAGTGAGCAGCACAAAACTATTAGTGCCTTTGTTCCTGCAGGCAGTGTGAAACCACTCCAACTGCAGAAAGCATGGGGGCATCAACTCAATTGACTGAACAGAAAACAAAAAGTTGGATTTCTTATTCGAGATTTTATAGCCCAATGCAGAAACTCTCTTCAAGCTTTTTTTTCTTTAAAAACAATATTTTTGTTCTAGTTGCCCCCTATCACTTTATCGGGAAGCGAACATCACAATGAGGTCAGCCCGAGCCTAAACTTCTGATTTCTGTCTCTTAAGTAGCGCAACTTTACTTTATCGATATAGTCTCGATGAATGACACGCTTTGGGCAGGACTTTACGAACAACGATGAAAGTGTTTAATTACCGCATTTATGAAAAAAAAAGAACATATTAGCGACAAGCGGCAAAAATAAGCACATGCACTAAGTAGATAGACGTCTACTTTATTGATTCTCACAACTCGTTGACACACAGCAGCGTAGAATTCAAGCAAAGAGCCAAAGAAGGGACGAAGGCTAGAGCTCACGAACTCTCCTTCGCTGCAGGGCTCGTTTCCGACAATGAGAAATGACCGCAGACCAGACGTTCTCGGTCACGCTGGGCGTGCGCTCAGCGCCGTTCCGTGCCACGGGCGGTGGTATTGTCGTTAAGACCAACCACATCTTCTGCCATACACATTTGGGGCTGAGCCCGCTTCGCATACTTGCCGTCATCGTCCTTATAGCTTGTGAAGAAAGCGCTCCATAGCGACCCTCCCTCCCCTTTTGTTACCCCTTCTTTTTCTCTGCGTGCGGCACCGTGGAACGACTAGAGAGGCACACCGTGTTCTCTCGTGAGTTACGAAGCTCGCGGGGAAAGAGGAGTCGTGGGGGCCACGCCCGAGACGAGAGTCGATGCCTGCGAGACACGGCCGCCGTTTTCTATACCCTCTCGCGCGAAGGTGGACCACGCTGCGGCGTAAGTGGACAAGATATCAAGAGGTCAGTGGAAGAAAAAAAAAGGCTAACGATGAAGTATAAAAAGGAAGAAATATCTGCTGCATGGGAAACGAAACACAAGGCAGCGAGGAATCGGGAAGTGAGGGGGAATGGAAAGAGTTCGTTCGGAGTGAGTAGGTAATAGCATACGCCACGCCTCTAGACGTAGGAGATAAAAAAAAAGAGAGAGACCCGCATGACTCCATTATCGCGCCCTATTGATTGGGTTGGGCCATGCACCCTTCAGGTGAGCCTCGTTCCTTCTTGTCGGAATGAATCCCGATATCCCGCCCATCTCGCCGTCCAAGCATCACGTGCACGTATACACAAACGCACGCGTGACAGAGGGTCCGGGACACGTTTCACAGTGATTTGCGAGCCCAAGCGCGGACGTATGCGCCGATTCCACGTTATTTTTTGACTCGTAGTTTCCCGTAGCGTGCATAATCAAAGTCATATACCGAAGTCAGCTGCCAAAAATGTTTCTTCAGAGTCTGCGTGAGCGTCCATTATAGCCGCATCCGCCGATGAAAGCGTTCGGTTAAACCCCCTCCCCCTCTCTACGACTCAGTGCCAGTAGAGATGCACAAGCGATGACCTGTAGCCACACTGCGAAATCCTTGAATTCAGCCAACGTGTCGAAGAAAAAAGGAGGAAACTTGTAAGAAGTCACAGTTAGTAGAGTTGACATACGAAAACAGAATAAAAACAACACTATCCAGATAAAGCCGTCTATAGGTCACGAGACGGGTCCGCTCATTTGTTCGAGACAAGCAGTTTGGAGAACAGCATACGGCAAACGAAATACAGTGAAGCAATGCAGCCTCTGGACTTACAAGCGCGATCATCAGATTACCTAGTGTGTAACAATTTCCGAACGCTATCCAGCGCTCGCAGATGGTTCTTTGCAGGCCTCATTATTCAAACACGAACCAAATGTGCTGCTGCGCCTCATGTGTGCGTGCATGGGCGTGTGTGTGTGTGTTTAAAGCACACGTTAGCCACTGTATTTAGCGAACACAAGGTATATGTAAACTCGTAGCATAACTTCCGTGGAAGCCCATGTATGGAGTTGTTGGTGGCTCATTGCCACCGTCACCATCTATTAGCCCCGAGAAGTTGAGGTGGCGCCACCGGGCGATATGCCTGGATGACGTCACGGCAAGGATGCTTCAAAGCCTACCGTGGTGCCCCTAGATAACATGCGCTCGCATCGTACTTTCTTCTGCTGTTGGCGATCGCTTTCTGCTGGACTCAAGCTTGAGATGAAGGAAGAAAGAAGCATTGTTAATGCTCCTAATAAAACGACGATAAACTTTTGTTCAGTAAAATCACCAACGCCTACCGCACTCCATCGTACACACTTTCTTAAGGTGTGTGTTGTCGCGCTGCGTAACTCGAGAATGGGTTCGATTCTCGGCCACGGCAGCCATATTCCGACGTGAATGAAGAGCAAGAACGTGTTCGTGCTTGGATACAAATTTATTCTAAAGCATGTCCCGCACTGAAGTCTTGGATTTACACTTAAGACAGCACATTTCCGTTATTAGGTTGGTTTCTTCAGGAGTGGTTGTTTTCAGGAATATGATGTTTTCACTTTCGAACGTTTGATTTGTATCGGACAAAATCGCATATTTGGCTGCAGATTTTTTTGTTGCCCGTGTACCAAGTTTTGCGCACACTTGCGAAAAACTGGTGCCGTATCGAGGCTCGCAAAGTAACTTTTTAAGCACTTGACCGAGATTACCCCCGCAGCTGTTGTATCTTTTTTCTTATGTACACGACGACTCGTAATACAGTTTCACGCTTTACTCGCAGTAATTTTGGGGCTTCATCTTACTAAAAACAAGTTGAGGTTAATTGCGGAAACTATGTGCAGCATCGTAGGGACGACGATGTTACACTCATCGTCAGTCCCGGTTTAGATAGCCCACTCGTAAATTAATTTCCCTTCTATTTGATTGCACCCGAGCTTCATTAACTTGTATGTGGATATGACGGGCCAGACCTGACACTAACTCATTGAGGCCAAGACCATTTAAATTATATGTAGGCCGCGTCACTGAGAGCGCCATCGAAAGCAGTTCACAACGCTCATTTCGACTTTGAATCGTTTGCTTTGCAAAAAGATTGTTTCAGTAGTGTTTCCATATGAATAAACATTAGCGCTAGTGACGCAGCGTTTGATCGGACCAGCAGTTCATGAAAATTGGAATATATGCCCGCATAATTCCTGGTGACTAGCTGTTTAAAACCGATATTTAAGGAATTAAAGTACACTAACTTCTCAGCATTTCCCTGAATGTTTTGCGCGTGACCATGTTTTTTGTTCAACATTGTGGATATATTAACATAGTTTTAATGGTAGATTAATATAAAGTTTCTTTTAGCAAAAAAGCGTAACTTTGTCAAATCTGCCAAATCATCTACATAAGCACTAGGATGTATTCAGTGAACTTGAAAACATTCTAACTTTATTTGTAATTCTTCGGAACACATGTTGCGCCAAGTTGTAATGAAGGTAAAATCACCAGAGCAAATCGTTTTAGCAGCGGTTTCTTGCTGCACGCGGTGACAACAACGAAGGTCTTGCTGTAATGCACCACCATTTTCAGAGTCAACCTCGAATGATATTCTCGGAGCTTTCTGCCGCTCACTTTCGCTAGCAGTGCCAACAGCCGCCTTCTACCTTGGTAGATTTGCATCGCAACCATGAGCAGTTATGACCACCGTATCGCGCAAGAGCGGGCAAATGGCGGGCGCGGAAAAAGGTGATACACGGTTGCGGAGCAAGCGAGTCCTTGCCGTGACGTCACTTCGGCCTGAGTGCCACGTCGCCAGTGTTGGTTCTCGGGGCTAGTACACTTGGAGGGGACAGCTAACAGCAAATAGAAAAGAAAATATGACGTCACAACTAAAAGTGGAAGCGACGTCGTGCACTTTCCCTACATGGCACAAAATTGAATTTTTCCTAAATTCTGACCATTTACAAAAGGCGATTGAAGAAACAAGGTTGTTTTTTTAGCCAAATAGTGTACTTGCTACGTGCACACCGAAAAAATTGTAGGTGAAGAAATTTTGATGTTCACCTAGGTGTGCCACGTGCGACAGGCGGCTGCCAGAGCCTTAGGCATAATGAGTCGCTCGACAACAAACGGCATCCACCCAGCACCCAGCCTATAGGCGCAGAAGACGCAGCCGCAAGGAGACATCCACTCTGTGAGGTGGCCCTATCGCTCGCCGCACACAGCAGCTTACCGAGCGATCGGCGTCCACCGTATGATATATCTCAGCACAATATAACTCAGCACGCAGCAATATAACTCAGCTCAGTATAACCTCACAATATAACTCAGCTTGCAGCAACATAACAAACACAAGAGCACACAAAAAGTGGCATCACCAACATTTGACTCACCGCGCGAGCCCCCGCCAGACAGCTCGCGGTGCCGTGCACCGGGGATACGCCGCGAGAGCAACCGTTCGCGCCAAACGCCACCAGCCGAAGAGACTCACTCCATTCTCTCGCTCAGCACCAAGGCTTGCCCTCCGCCAGGGGTCACCGCCGGCGCTACCGCTCTACCAACTATGATGATGATAGTGGTGATCACCGCTCGCGAACACAACGCCATCTATCACTCAATAGTTGTCAACCCCGAAATACGGCTTCTGTGCGAGACAGATCCGCCACGCGGCACAAACAACTTTACAAAGATTGTCAGGCTCCCCCTTAACTTTCGCCCCCCTCCCCTTCCGAAGGGAACTCTGCGCACGCCTATGCAGGCGGAAATGTTGTAGGCCCGTGTGCTCAAATTCGGGTGCACGTTAAAGAACCCCAGGTGGTAGAAATTACCGGAGCCTTCCACTACGGCGTCTCTCATAATCTTATGGTGGTTTTGGGACGTTAAACCCCACATACCTATCAATACAATTCGGTTTAATAACTTCCCCTATACTATTCTTGGCATTATTGTCAGGCCATACCCACAGAGCGTCGCATTCTGGTGACATTTATTTGTGCCGCGTCATACCCACTTCGGCAAGTGCATTGATCTTGAAAACCGACGCGATTCGTATCAGTGTGAGTTCTTTAATTATCTTGTTCTTGTACCGTGCTCCGCGTGAGTTTCGCTGCACCCCGTTCCCGAAGTCGGCACTTTGCGCTGTTGAGACGATGAAATGAATATCGCTGGTACGCACGCCAGTTAGTTTATGAAGACGCGTGCAATTCATTCTGCTCTCACGTGTGAAGAGACCGACGATTGTTTCTTTGTAGATGCCTATGGCTTTTGCGCAGGTCCTCGTAATTTGGCATGCCACGTACGTTCCGTGGAGAGGCCATAGCCTCTTCCCACTGGTATGTGTTCCGCCCCAAAAATTTCCGTTTTCATTTTCTTGGTTTACGTGCTCTAACATCAAGCGAGCTCCTGCAAACACTGATGATGCCGCTGAGAGCTAGAACTACGTCATTCGGACGCGACCAGACACAATATGCACTGTACAAATGTGTAACGATTTGCGAATATTCCACCTTATAACAATTTTAAGATTGTGGTTATCGTGTCATCTCCTGCAGTCAATATGCTTTTCCATATGCACAATACATGCGCACATCTACTCTAGATTACGGGATATTTAAAATTTTTTGGACTACATGCATATAGACAGTAAACGTAAAATTTAAAAAAAGGGGGGGGGGGGTGGAGAAGAAGTTTACATTAGCCATGTAACACTTTAGAAACCATAAAGATGGTTGATATTAGTGAATTAGAATGGCCTTCTTGGCTAATACTAAGTCTTTCGTTAGCGTAGACAAACTACAGACGATGTGCAGCCTGATCATGTGAGAATGTCCGAAATTCCAGTGCCAGAACTATATCATCCAAAGCTGGCTGTGGCACCCCCGGTAGAAGCGCGAGCTTTTCGTCGGTCGTAATGGGCTCGTGGGCAACTGGGAGCGGCCGCTACTTGGGCTGTTTCCGTGGGTGGTTGTAGTGGTTAGAAGATGAGAAAGGGCACCAAATTTCTGCGACCCAGTCGGGAGCATGGCGCAGTGCCTTGTTTCCGTTGAAGCCCCTATACTTCGTAAAAGTACTGCCATCTGCTTCCCTTTTGCCACCTCCTCTCCAACCCAATACTTTTTTTCGTTCGCTTGCAACACTGGCGCCTTCTATAACGCGCCACAAGCTTGCAGTTCGCTTTCTAGCTGGTGAGAGCAGGAAGCATCGCAGATCAGAAGGAGGCTGTACTTCTCAAGTACCACTCTCTACTCACCCCCTCCTCTCCGGCGCGTTGCTTTTTAAGTGTGAATACACGTTATAAGCGACCCCAAACCATCCACCGCCGTCGGCGGCATCCGCAGTCTTCTCTATATCTTTAAAAGAAAGAGGACTTGGCGGGCCGCAGCGCGACGCTTTACCGAATAAGGGCCAAACCTCATAAGCGCGAAAATGCACGCGACAGCGACGATCGACGTGACGTAGATCGGCTTCGCGCGATCAGTCGCTAGCGCAGGCAAACCTCATTCTCGCGACGGCTTCGGCGAGCGCATTCCACTGTTGCTGGCATGAGGCCGTCTACTCGCACCAAGAAAACCGCATAGCGAGCGGTATGCAATTTAAAAATAAGATATATTGTTGTGTAATGAAACGGAAAGTGTTTATTATTGCCTTGCAGCACTTTTTTATATGCACATGCGTAATAAACATTGCGTTATTTCTTGTTGCGCATACGTGACTCGGGCAGGGTCACGTGCACCTATGTAGTCTTTGTCTTTTCCGGTATTTCGCTATGGCTGCTTGAGCCCAGCATTTCCGGGCGATGAGCGACGGTTTCCAGATCTGGAGAACCGAGCGATCGCGCGAAAACGAGCACGCGACACGTCGCGCGAACGCCCTGTTTCGTCGCTCATAGCGTCGCTCGTCGCTGTCGCGTGCATTTTCGCGCTTATGAGGTTTGGCCTTAAGCCACGGACGCGACGCTGATAGTCCCCCTCCCCCTTCGCTCGCTCCTCCGCTCTCCTCGCTCGCTGCAGCTGTGCGCGCACCCCTCTCTCTCGCGCGCCCGCCTTCTCTCTCACTCTCCCGTCGAGAGCGGGTCGTGCGATGGATGTCCCGGAGGCAACGCTACCATCTGGATATAAGGCGCGTTACTGACACCGATATCAGCGTCGCCAACGGATTTTAACTTTACTCCTCCTCATAGCATCACCCCGTGCATTCGCACTTAACCATGTTCACCCTCGGGGAAATGCTTGGGAGTTTTTTCTTTCGCTTGTGAGAGTAGCGCCCCCTCTACCGCGCCACGAGCTTGCAGTTTACTTTCGAACCGGTGAGCGGAGGAAGCGGCGCAAATCAAAAGAACGCTGTACTTTTCCGAAGGTATGGAGGCTTTCGTCTTCGTTGGTTGGGCGAAACTGATAAGCAACGACACGCGATAAGCAATGGTGAGGATGGCTTTTTGGGGACACGCGACGTGCTACCTCAGCTACAAGAGCTGCAGTAGCTCGATCGTGCACTGCGTTTGCGTGCAGTTGATGTGACAGCATGAGTGAGGCGAACGCGTTTTATTAATTAAGATATCGCTGACTGTTTACAAAATAGTGAAACAAAACCAAACGAAATACTGGCAGAGGCTGAGACTGTTTGCAGGTAAAAAAAATGTTTAATGATGACTGATACTGAAATAACTTCGCATGGTGCTGTCTTTTTAAATTGCCGGAATAATACGAGAATATCGGGACTAAGGCGCACGTTAAGCCGCACTTACAGTGCATATGCGTGCATTTAAACAGGAGAATAAAAGCTAATGGCTGACGTGAAACGGGTGAGACTTGGCTCGTCCTCTATTTTTGGGTAAAACTGCACTCCGATTCAGCCTTCTTTGTTTAAATTACCTAATTAGCTAACCCGGACTCCGAAATCGTACCGAGTGCACTGAATAGCGGGAACAATCGATCATTCGATAAGGTGAACAGTGATCATTGATCGGTTTTCTTTAATTAACATTCTTAGAATCGCTTGTTTTACCTTTTTCTGCAATATCGACCCATTAACGTTTTAGAGTTCACGAAAGAATGGTTCCACCAAGTCTTTTTTTCATTTGTTATTCTAGTCCCATTTTTTTCTGCTGTTTGAATTGGCATTCTCACGATGAGATCTACCAGGGATTGCAAATATTTGTTGATTACATTGGAGCATGGGTTTTCCTACTTCTTTCCGTTATTCCCTTTTTTCACTCAGTCTTTCTTTTTTTGAAATAAACGTTGCATTACCGTAACTTCTAGTGTTTATACGAACGACTCCGAAGACGAGGTCTCGGTTGCTGCATCCTGCACTTCGACGTTCGGTGTCATTATTGAGCTATCTAGGAGCGTTTCTCTTGTATGTGCATGTTGACGTGCCTTAACTTATTAACGTAAACTAACCACAGCCCGCCAATTTCACGACTTTATGCAATTTGTCTCAGTTGACGTATCCCTCACGGTCGCGGGGACTCGAAAATACAGTTTCACAAGTTTTTTGCTTCTTGACAATAGTGAAACGTGCGCTATAGTAAAACTGACTGGTGAATTTTAAAGGCTTTGGAGAGCTTCGCCTAGCGAAGGGAATGTGAGCTTCATGCAGTAATCCTTGCAGGAATGCCCAATTGGACGTCCACTCTATCACATCCAACACGCTTAGAAAACGCCCATGTCGAGCCTCTTAAAAAATAAGCCTGGTTTTTGACATCGCGAGAAAACAATGATAGGAGCAGGCTGTTTCTGGCATCAACATATCGACTGCGATACTAAAAGTTCAGCCATACGTTTACTAAAACACAACACAGCCTCAATAAAAAAAATCGTTCAACATGCATAAGACATGTCCAATTTTTGACGAAAAAAAAAAAGCCCTTGCCCCATCAGAAAAGTGAGGAAAAGCGAAGCATGACTGGCCTCGCCAACATTTTTTTCTTTTTCAGTTTATCTATCATGTTGCTGAATGCTCCCATCCAACATCCTCTTTCCTCTATGTCGGCGATCCGACCTTCAACCCTGAGCTTATCAATGCAACACTTCGGTTGCTTCAGGTAACAGCTACTTTCAGGCATGCAACAACTAGATGCAACAATGAAACGTGCCTACGTGAAATAACGAGTGCCGTTTATAAAAGATCGATTGCCCTTATCAGAAATGGCAGATCGCCGGCAAGCCCACGATCGCGTAAGCACCAGTTATTGAAAAAACGGCTCAGCACGCACGTGGCTGGCGCACCTTCGACGGCCTATTTGTGTACACGGACACTTCAGTATATTTACCAGTGTCAATATTCTCGCACATTAGGCTGCCGCTGCCACAAAACTTTGCCATATTTGGAAAGTTCGCTTGAAACACTGCAGCGTAAACGCATTGATGGGAACACTGCGCAAACTGCGACGGCGTATTTGCCAATCTAGTGCACGAAACATTAGGGCCACGTCACAACCAGGGCACCACTCTCGAGTGTTTTCTGCATCATTATGCCTTCTTCTCAGTGTAAATGGTGTTATTGGCTATTTAGCTATGCAATATACAAATTTTCTATAATTGCACACTAAATTAACAGCTCTGTTCTTTTGTCAGTCGCGCATTATGAGTATTTGGGTGTTCAAATTGCTAACAATTTTTAGTGGCAAACTCTCGTTGAATATGTGGCTCATTCCACTTATCTGTCATTGAAAATTCTAAGGCTCAATTTTTTTTCGCGCACCCACTTTGTTCATGCATGCACAACAGCTTAAAATTAGGGGTTGGAAAGAGGACAGAGATATATAAAAACAAAAATGAAAAAAAGTTACAAATATGTGGGCATTGTAAGATTGCATGTTCCGACAGTGGCCTGTTGTTCAGGAGGGCCAGCACCGCCACTATCGACAGCTTGTATGCTCTGTATCAAGAACAGCGGCAAAAAAAGAACAAAAAAAAACAATGCTTGTTTACCTGCTGCATTGACCTTTGATTGATATGGGAGGTTTAACGTCCGAAAAGTATCATATGATTACGAGAGATGGCGTAGTGGAGAGCTATGGAAATTTCGACCACCCGGGGTCCTTTAACATGCACCCAAATCTGAGAACGCGGGCCTACAGCATTTTCGCCTCCATTGAAAGTGCAGCCGCCGAAGCCGGGATTCGAACCTGAACCTGCGAATCAGCAGCCGGGTACCTCAGCCACGAGACCTCCACGGTGATGGTGGTGAAAAAAAACATATATTCAGAAAAGCACTGAGAGTTCCACTAAAGATGCCCTTGGGTGGTCTCCTTGTTCCCCAAGTCCATTGTAGGTCATCACTGCTCAGGCGTGTGCCACCAAGGAGCGCTGAGCGTCCTGAGTGGAGCAGCTGAGCACGAACTCCTCCTAAGCCTCTCTAGTGGGAAGGGGTAAGGGGGATAATAAATGTCGGGCATACTGCAGTCCCGTGGTGGGCGTCGGCCAGCGCCCTGCAATGCGCTCAGTAGCCTTATATACTCGGTATGAAAAGCTGGGCGACAGCAGGACACAAGAAGGTGCACGCAGCTTTGTACTTCATGCTGAATAGCAAAGCAATGGCGAGCAGTATCTTACAAACAAAAAGCTTTTTGGGTGCGTCTCTTTGTTAAAGTGTACATGGCTTCTCCGACACGCTTACGACTCGTTTCAGTGTTGCTTCATGAGTGTAAGGTGTTTTGTCTCTTTCAGCGGTGTAACCAAGGGATGGTACACCGGGCCCAAAACTGTTCCCTTCCCCGGAACATATCTTTTTCTTCAATGGCATAGAAAGCACAAAATGACACTCGACCACACTTACCTTCTCGAGTCAAACTTTAGATTAAGGACATGCAATGTTACTGTCACTCCTGTCAGAAACTTAATCGTCTTAGAAAATACCGCAACGATTCGTTCTGACCCGAAGGACGAAGAAACAAAAAAATTCTCATACTTAACTGTCGGACTCAGCCCACGGCACCATTAATGGGAAGAGGAACATGATGGTGCTGGTGCGCAAGACAATGAATAAATGGGTAAAAAAATCAAAGGAAGCGCCTAGCCTCTACAAGGCAAACTCCTTCCAAGCTGCTACTTCCTGGTGCTCATGGTAGAATCCCTATCATGCTCCTGTTTCAGCCATTTTTTTCGCCAATCTTATCCTACTGTCCTGTGTGCTGGATACATTCTCGTATTGAGAAGAAGCTTCGGATTTCGACCCCATGACCATGGCAACAGGGTCAGAAAGGAACATCAAACACTGCATGGTATGTAATGCAGATAGAAAAGGGTAAACGTCTGGGTTGCGGGAGGCCGAATCGGGGAGGGTTCATTCGGATGCTGTCTTTTGGCTGAAATCAGCTTAGGAAAACATCCGTCTTCATAGGAGCCTGGTACTCGTGCGCCGATGTTAATAAATAAAGTTCTGCAAACTGGTAACTTTACAATTTATAGGCTAGACAAAATAAATGAAAGAGGGATAAACGGGTGAGCTTTTTTTGTTGATAATTGTGACAGATCTTGGCTAGTTTTGATGTTGGATGTAGTATAGCACTGCGAGAATAATCGCGTAGAATGAAACGCGCTGACTGGTTCTGAATAGATCCAAATGCGTTAAAAAAATCTCTAAACTGTGGTAGTGTGTTTCAGCCGACACTTAGACAATTGGACTTGTCTTTCTGAAGGTTAGAACTTATGTCACTAAGCATGTCACTTATGCTGCAGATCAAACCCAAATTGATGAAGCATGTTTCAGTTCAGATCATGCAAGTATTTTTACAGCGAAAGTTGTTATGAGATCACAACTCGGGCTACACGTGGCGCCGTAGTTGTCCGCCGCCACCACCAGCGTCCATAACCACTTCGCACGAAATAGGAAAACAACCTATAGTACCAAGAACACGTGGGACTTGACCCCGAGTCCACTGTGCGCCAGCCAGGTATTCTGCCACTGAGCCATGCCAGTGCTTGGGACTTGTTCGCCAATTCGCCTTAGACAGGCTTGATGTCGGGAAAAGAATCGCGTTAATATGAGCAATGAAGTGTTTTAGAGCAGCAAAAGAACAACCAGGCGTCACACAAGGCAGCGTAACGCGTGCGTCGTCCAATGCTCCAGGGTAGGAAATCGCTTACCAACACCAGGTTTACCTCCGTCCCTTACCTTTTGATCTATTCTCTCTCTCTCTCTCTCTCTCTCTCTCTCTCTCTTAAAACGCCGACTTGAACTGCCCTCTCATCAGATGTCTATCAAACTTTTATTAAACTTGAAGTGCGTAGGACTTCAGGGGCAGCCTACTTGTTGTCCATGCACTGTTTTATGCGACATGGCCATACACTCACACGGTTAATACTGACCTCAATGCTGATGATGGTCAATAATATTTGAAAGTTCAAAACATACCGACAATTAATCTGAACGATTTACCTTAAATCGCGAAAACTGTTTCTGAACGATCCGACAACGGAGCACTTGATCGTCATGGGAATTGCTTGGTTGCCCGACCTACGCAATTCCTCAGGTTTGACGGTATAGGGGAGCTGCATTGGGCACAAGATTTAGAGCTACACTAGGGCCTACATAAGAATAACATTTACGCAGGGTTGCTTTTTCTTTTTTTTTTGAGGGGGGGGAGGGTTATCAGCCTGTTACGAGGACTAATGCTTCCATTCCTCAGACTCCCCTTTTTTTTTCCTGTTATGTGGGCGTTCACGCCTGCTTCTCTCCACTATTTTTTTCCATTACCCTTGGTATGATGTAGCAAACCGTAATTAATCCTGATTAACCTTCATACCTTTCCCTTTTGTATCTCTTCACTTTCTTTCGCTTTATCTCATTGTTGGACAGTACGCGTAGTGCAATGTGATATTCAATAACATTTTTTTCTGGCGGATAGCGCAAGACCGCAATCCGTCATAGCCCACCATGGATTACGGTAATGATTTGCGTCAGCGTTTCATCACCAGTTCTTCTGTGCAGTGTGTATTTCTGCTAATACCTCTGAAGCATGCTGACAGGCTGAAGAAACAGTGAGAACACAGGGACCTAAAATGCGCTCTCACACTCATTGTCATTTAGTAAATTCATCAGCGAAAATTTGTGTTTTGCTCAAATTTGCCACCACCGGCATTGTACGAGCGCATGGGTATGCCTCTTGGATCGAATGTGCGGGAAAATTATTTCTGCCATACAATATATATATATATATATATATATATATATATATATATATATATATATATATATATATATATATATATATATATATATATATATATATATATATATATCATTGTTTCAGTGATTTGTGATATCACTGTTTCCTTGATTCTATATATATATATATATATACATAGATCACTGTTTATCTTGCACAGGACCTTCACGCACTATATGCTATGAAACTCATTTATTGGTAAATTTGACTATTCAGGGACCGCCTTTCATTGTGACAGTTCTGAGTGTAGGCATGGCGGGACATAATTCAAATCCACAGAGTGCATGCGAGCCGCTCTGTGACAGGTGCATGCAGGCCAAAAGTGCAAAATAACAAAAACGCCGACCAAAGCGGCATACACAAAAGTTAAAAAGACGTTTCGGCTCCCCGCACGGGAGCCTTGTTCACAGTGACCGCAAATGGCGTAGTGCGCTCTTCTTGTGCACGTTTCATCACGTGTTGCAGACATCGCGGGTACACGGGGGGGGGGGGGAGTGTCTTAATATTTCTGTTCAACGTAGGCCAAAACTGCACCGCCCACAGACACTTCCTTCGACATGACCCCCCCCCCCCCCTCCAGTCTTCGGCTTTTGCCTCTCTTCACTTCTATCCCCCCTATCTCAACTCACCCCAATCCCTGCCAGCTCAAGGCACCCCCCCCCCTTTCATTGCCCACGCAGAGTAGATACTGTTCTTGAACAGAAGGGAAGTTAATAATCAATAAATCACTCCATCGGTTATTTATTTACCGTGCCTGGGAACAACAATATGGTTTTTGTGCAGGCGCACGCAAAAATAAAATAATAAGAATAAATATTACATTAATAATGATAGTAATGATGACGATATTATTGCTATTCTGAATGGTAATTCATACATACATACATACATACATACATACATACATACATACATACATACATACATACATACATACATACACACATACATACATACATACATACACCCGCAGGTCGCGGGTTCGAATCCCGGCTGCGGCGGCTGCATTTCCGATGGAGGTGGAAATGTTGTAGGCCCGTGTACTCAGATTTGGGTGCACGTTAAAGAACCCCAGGTGGTCGAAATTTCCGGAGCCCTCCTCTACGGCATCTCTCATAATCATCAGTGGTTTTGGGACGTTAAACCCCGCATATCAATCAATACATACATACATACATACATACATACATGCATACATACATACATACATACATACATACATACATACATACATACATACATACATACATACATACATACATACATACATACACACACATACATACATACATACATACATACATACATAAATACATACATACATACACATACATACATACATACATACATACATACATACATACATACATACATACATACATACATACATACATACATACATACATACATACATACATACATACATACATACATACATACTTACATACATATGTACTACCTGATTCAAATGAAACCCGAACAGCGGCAAGCCTTTGCGACGGTAAAGTGTGCGCCGTCCAGTTATCACCATAGACAAACACACGCATCCTGTTCAGCAGCTCGGCGCAAATATGTGTGCCTCTCTATGGTGATAAGTGGACAGTGCGCACTATACCATCGTGAAAGATTGCCGCTGTTTGGCTTTTATTTCACGCAGATAGTACTTATACATACGTAAACAAATACATAAGTATAAGGAAACAAGGCACATGTCCATAGGAGAGCGCAATGTGATACGTATAAAAGTTGAAAGAGGACATTATATAATAACACGGTGAGTTTGCGTTTTTAATAAATTATTAATCCTATTTGAATTTGCAGAATATTTTTGTATGTTGCGATTCAAGTTGAACCACTAACATGGTGAATTACTGATCTAAGTTCATCAAGAGACGCTTCCTAATGATCCTGCTCTTATGTAGAATTCTGTATTTGAGCAACCGCATGGGAGAGATAAGTTGTGCCCAATACCATCAGGCTGTTTGATACTGCATGGTCCTCCTTCAGCCAAACTGTGAACATGCTGCATCGACTGAGGTCTAAAAATGTGGTATTTAGATGTACATTTTTATATAAACGCAGCACGAAGCTGCATATCATATCGCTGGATATGTGTATTCTTAGTCTGACTTACTGTGCATGGTAGGAACATCCCGCTTTGACCTACTAAGGAAACTTCCTGGTTTGTCCTATTCTGAGTGTTTTTGTGAGTACTTTTCCTTGGAGTTATTCTGTAGATGCTATTGTTGCCCAGTAGTGCACTTACGCTAAAGTAAAATCAAATAGCATGCCACAGTGTAGATACCGGAAGCAATTCTACAGCTCATTATATATTGCTACAAAGTTCCTCCTGGACATGGTATGCTAAAATTGAAAGCAATTTTTATTGATAATTTCGAACATGCGAGGCTGTTTCAACACCTGGCTTGCTAGTCTAGGTGTCTGGTGTTGTGATCACGTGTACACACAAATAAGGCGTAGAGGCACACACAAGCAGAAAATAGTTATTCCTAAAGTTTCATTAGATGAGTAATTTTTGAAACGCCAATAGCATTTTAGTGTGGTGCATCGCTCAAGCGCTGGTTTGCCACGTGTGTCGTGGCAAAGGAGCGTGGCAAAAACTCTTACGCGTGAAGCAGCAACTTCAAGTTTAGGCTGCAGTGACAACGTGGTGTGACCTTCAGAATCAATAATGCGGCGTCATAGCGGCCACAATCACACATAATTTGCTTTAAGTCTTTCCGAGTGTGCTTGAACAAGATCGTGACTAATCTGCTACTCAATTTAGTTTCTATAGGCGAGGTCGAGTCTGAGCGGTGAATTCATATTTGATCTTGATCGGTGTATTCGAATTCTATACTGTGTAGCGGTCCGTATTGGTTGCTTGCGTGACACCATAATGTTCGGTGCATATTACAGGGCAACGCAGTTACCAGAATCATTGCGTCTTGAAAACGTGTAGTGAGAGGTAAAGAGACGTGATGGATCTTGCCACTTTATTTAGAATGCCAAGTGGAACGGCATCGGCTACCAGCGTCCGACACGCCAGGCGGGAGAATTCCTTCGGACTAGCGCGCACCTCGAGTTGTCAGTATCAGCTATGCGACAGGCGCAGCGTGTACTCCCATCCCGCAGAAATGAACCCGAAACGAAAAATATGAGAGCTAGTATTCAAGAGATATTGTGACGCTAAACGAAGGGTCCGTAGTAGTCTCAGTCGTCGTCATAAAAAGGCGCGTGCTCTCTGAATATTCTGGTGGTTGGCACGGGGAGAATCGTAACGGACGAAGAAGTATTCGCTGGGTCGTCTTAGTCGTAGGCAAGCGGATCCCACGATGACTTGGTGACATTGTTAGAGAGTGCACTAGGTGTTGTGAGCAGACGCGGCTGACAAAGGAGCCCGTATATGTGTAGGTTTGGCCACTTAGTGGCGGGAGGTCAATGACCCTGGTGTAGTGTCGGACGTCATCGTCGGTGCATCGACGCTTTCTGAGATATTGCTGCCAGAGTTTCGGTAAGAGCATGCGAGTCGATAGACGCGGAATCTCTGTACCTGGAGGACCACACTGCCCGCAATGCGTGTATAGTGGTAGGCCCGGTACGTTGTCAGTTTGTCAGCGCTCTAGGCCGAGAGGAAAAGGGCTTGCGATGTGTTGAAGGGCATTTCTGTGTTCGAGTTATATGTCTGCTGGTTTGCGTCACCCATCGAGAACTCGGCAGGAGGCATTCCATGGAACCCAGCAAGCGCGGAATCTGGAGGAGGGTCAATCAGCGCACCTGGACTCACAAAACCACCTTCAGTGATTGGCGCATGAGGGCTCCACAAGCAGGCGTAGTCTATCGCTGCTTCTATAGCAGGCGGGGCATGTGTGGTCTGCTCTGCCATAGGCGAAACAGGCCTGTCGTCTTCAGGCGCGTCACTCATGGTGGCAGCTTTTCGCAAGTTCAGCCGCAGTTGTTTGCGGGCTTGAACTTCGGCTGTGGTAGACTGAGATGGCGAGGCTGGTCGTTGCTTGAAAATTGCACAGATCATTGAGTTCAATGGATGGCTGGTTTCGTCTTAGGAAAGTTGGGTGATGACCGTGTCCGTGGCATACTCCGTGGCGTGTGGCGAGGTTGCCGTCATAGAGCCGGGCATGTCCGAGTGGTCGTGGGCCCTGGAGGTTGAAGAAGAGAGGCGGGTTGCGAGAATGCTGAAGGACCATTGGCCGAGGAGGTCGAAAAAACGTTCTAGTGGAGGACGGGTAGATGGCTGCAGAAACTTCTTGAACCTCATCGGGTGGGTGGTAGGGCGCGGGAGCGGCTGCGCTAGTGGCCGGACGAGATGTTGAAGCAGACGTAGCCGGGGAAGCCAAGTCAAGGTCAAGTGAAGTTTGCGGGCCGGGTCGTTTATCGCTCGCTGTGACCCAAGTGAAACTTGAATGTCTCGTGTACCCGGCAACGGGTGGTAAGTGTGGCCGTAGCAGACGAGTACCGCAGCGCGGAGAGAATCGTCTGGCTGCGGGCTATATGTAGACGCGGCCGCAAGATGGCGTGCATCAACGGCTTTGCCTTGATGCCATTCAGTGCGAGAGTGAATTCGAGTTGCATAAACCACCCTCGCGGGTCGGCTCGACACAACTGCCTGGCCGAGTCGCAGAAGCTTGGTAGTGGCCGCTCATCGAAGCGCATGTTCCTCAGGTCACTACTGTAGCGAGAGGCAGACTCGACGTGGAAAATCTTGCCACGTTATTTTACAGAGCCAGAGCAGAGCAGCCGCGGTTGGCAGCGTCCGACTCGCCAGGCGCGGTAATTCGTTATGTGTAGCATGCACCTCGAGCTGCCAACATCAGCTGCGCGAGAGGGGTGGTGCTCTAGCTCAAAAATAATGATAAAGTAAATGTCGATGAAAATGACGCTACAAAGGGAATGCCCATCTTCTTATGTCTGAAGAGGCGTATTGTTGGTGTGTTCAGTCAGCGCGAACATTCCCTTGTATACCGCAGAGAGCTAGTAACCACTGAAAAAGAACCCCAGGATGTAGTTGAGGAACATCTTTGTCTAAGCGTGTGATGTCCAGGATTAGTTGATCTTGCGCACGCGGTAACTTCAGAGATGACAGTGTAATGTACAAGTCGAAGAATATCACTGAAAAATCGGGTCACTGGTTGTTGATATACATACAGAAGCGCTCTCCGTATTGCTGCCAGGTCACTCAGTGTCCTCGGCAAAAGTACGCTGAAAGAGATTTATACATTTTCTCACAAGCGTGCAGAAACTTTAGGGAAGGTAACCGATTACAATGCGCACGACGGGCCACATGCGCTACACGTCAGCTATCGTTCATTCCGCGGAGAGTTCAAAATAATTGCCTTTGCCTGTTTAGGTGGCAGCATTCGTCGTGCCTGAATGAACGCGGCTTTCCTTGAAGAACGAGCTGGTGGTTCCGCGTACCCAGGTTTAAGGGGCGCCGATTTAATTGAGTCCAGACGAGGCAGCTTCATTAAACTGA
Organism: Rhipicephalus microplus; assembly: GCF_043290135.1. Lineage (NCBI taxonomy): Eukaryota > Metazoa > Arthropoda > Arachnida > Ixodida > Ixodidae > Rhipicephalus > Rhipicephalus microplus. The sequence continues at coordinate 341,499,385 of NC_134710.1, forward strand.
CAACGCTCTTCTTCTGCTTTGAGAAATCACTCGGGGAATAATGGAGTCCTCAGTGCCGGAAAAGAACTCGCAATATTCTCCAGGTCTACATCGATACACGAAATAAATTTCACGGGGAAAAGAAGAACTGCATTAGCCTCGCAATTTCTTTGAGGTTTCGATGCTCTGAAATCATTTCCAGATGTCCTAAGAAGCTTGTTCGACAATCACGTGTAATTGGATACTGAGTTTTCTTAGCCTATGATTTTCCGCTTTCAAGTTTAATAATCATTTCGCTTTGAAGTGTAGTAAGAGTTCTTATTTAGTAAACAGTAGATCGGAGCATGAAAAGAACCCTGTTTTGGGGCGTTTGAAGATTTCACAAACTCGATAAACCACCAGTGCACCTCTGGTGTGTCGCTAGCGCTCTGTAGGTAATCACTTAACAGACCTCAAGCATTCATTGTTGCATAAGATAGAATATATTAAATGACTAGGTCTGCCTGGAGCCAACAAAATATTTTGTTACTCCTTCTGCTATGTGGGGTTACTTAATATTGTAAGTTATAGTATAATGCATTTTCATCGAAACGTACCCAGGATGAGGCGTTATTGGACAAAATGCCACATAATGATAAGCCGTTAATATTGTTTGCATGTACAACTGTCCTTTGCCTAAAAAGAGAAAGGTAAAAGTAGATATGGTATGCAAAACTGAGCTCGGTAAATTACTTCACGCCGGAAAGAAAAAAAAGCGAACCATAATGAAAAAAAAAGGTGCATTCGCGATATTTAACTATACCTCAACGCATATGTGGCAATTAAATCCAGTTGGATTCGGAAATTTCCCCAGTGCTCCTGTAGATTATCTTCTGTTACATACGAGTGAGCATAAACTGATGGGCCAACATCATGGGATATTTGCGGACTAGTTTTAGATAAAATACTTTAGGCCCAAGTCGTGGTCATCCAAGCCTCAAGACTACAAAAAATAACTGCTATCATTCTGAAATAATTGCCTTTGTCCCCAATTGTTATGAACAACTCTTTTAAAGCTAACCTAAATAGAGGAAACTCGGGATATAAAATACAGTAGGAGTATACCTATTTAGTGCATGAACATTTTCATCCCAAGAGTCACTATCAAAGATGGACGTATGGAGAGGATTGAGAGACTGAAGACGCCACAATGCACAAAAAACCACGTGCACGTGATCTATGGGAAAGTGGTCTTCTACTCATTCATCATGATGGCTTTCAGGTAAGCTTAGTCGGGCAAGAGTACTCGTAAACACCATAAATTGATCGAGGGCGCTCAACTGTTGATGCAAGGCAGATTACCCCACCTTAGTTCTATATCAAGCTCCTGAACAAAAATATTCCTAGGTTTTCTTGCGACACACTGCTGTACCATTGCGCATATTCTGAATTACATAAATGTGGATTTTAAATGTGGACACACACACACACACACACACACACACACACACACACACACACACACACACACACACACACACACACACAAGTGCTACGCTAGAATTGTTAACATGAATTTTCAATGTATAAATATATTACTAATTTGGCTGGTCAATAAAAATGAAACCTACACGAACTAAAATGATCAGTTAGGTATTATAAATTCATTGATTCCATGTCACAATTATGAGACTGACATCACTGAAGGCAAGCCCGAGTTTTGGTTTTATTTAAACAACTTGGACGATCTGGCTTCGCTCGAGAACTTTGCCTGCTTTTGCGTGAATGTGCGCTTAAGTAGGACCCTTAAGCTAGAGTAAACACACGAAAGGCGAAGAAAAATGCTTTCCACTCATGTATTAGAAAGCTACTGATTTGTAACAAGCTTGTACGCACAGGGATATGAATTGGTCGGTATAGAACAGCTTAGTGTACTATATCGCATGCGCGCTGTTTACAGAGATTACGTGACTCAGTGTAAGACGTACAATGCAGTAAAGAGTGCCAACAATATTGGTGCACTGGACTTCCAGTTAGTTCAGTCCCATGAGACACGGCATAATTGAAACGTTCGTAGAACTCTAGCTAGGTCTTAACAAGGCCTATGAATTGACAGGTCGTACAGGCGTTGGTTTGGCATACGCGAAGTTCTGCAAAGTCTGGTGGGTCTTCACATGTCCGTACGTTCCGCATGAAAGGCCAAAGAGATGCGCGCGAAATCCGGTATCAAAGAAATACGCCTGAAAGCGGCTTAACGCTGAAAGAGGGGTACAGTCTGGGTAAGTTTAGGCAAAACATAATTAAGCCTTTCAATTTGGATGACACTGCTTAATGACCTTGGGCGCGAGGTGACTGGGCTGCTAATTTGGCGACCTAATGAAATCAGTTTCCTGCCACCTGCCACGGGCATCGTCTGAAGCGGCTATATATAGCGAAACCATGAAACGTTGATGACGGTGCAAGCAGCGGAATATTCAGAGGACTGGAATCGGGTGCTCTGAGCAGTTGCGTTGCGGGCACAGCTGCTGCAGTCACCACTGCCTGGACTGAAGCTGTGTGGGATACATTAGAGGAAATATTATCGATTGGAACGAAAAAGTTGCACTAGGTTGCCTGCAAGGGTAAGGCAGTTTGTGATTTTCGGACACTTGTTGGCCAAATGACGTCCGTAATCGCTTCCATCAAGGCTTATTTATAATTATCGATCAGTTCACTGTCATCAAAGTCGCTCTAGTAGTGGTTCGGTGCCAACTTATGCACGCATTATAGCTTTAGTCTGATGTTTGCTATATTTTACTACTTTGTGAAAATGGGTGTACTATCAGCGTCAAATGAAACCCGGACAGCGGCAAGCCTTCCTTATGGTATACTGCGTGCCGTCCACTTATCGCCACGGACAGGCACCCTTATATAAGCAGGGCTGCTCAACATGATGTGCACGCCTGTCCATAATGTTAAGGTGGCCACAAGCAATATATCGTCTAGAAGGATTGACACTATTCGGGTTTCATTTGACGCTAATAGTACGAAACATGATTCAGTGTACAGAAAGCGCAGTCATGAATAGCCGCCTGAGCGGCTATCAATGACCACAATCTGAGGTGTAATCTAAATTAGTGTATTAACGTTAAAGGAAGTTTGTACATAGGTGAAAATAAAACATGGAAACAAGTGAAATCTACATCGCATTAGAAAGACAAATGGCCGTTTCGATAATGGTATAGATACCTGAATCGGTATGACATAACATGACTGTATAACGACCATAAGTGTTTAGTCATAACATGAAAATCATGACATATATGTCATAAATTTCATGATTTAGGTTTTATGGTCTTGACGCTCTTGCGGTGGTTTTGTTCGCATGACACATGGCAAAACATGTATGATAAGACATGACTGTACGGCGAACGTAAGTGATGGACCCCACCGTGGAATTCACGATTATCATGTTTGGACGTGTCAATTACTTCGTCGTCCATTCGCTTCGTAAGTCATGACTACACGCCACACTCATAATGCGCTCGCGGTCGTTTTGAAATCTTCACATATACTATGTTTGGTGTTACGTGACGTCAATGAATGACGAAAGTATATGACTGGCGCAAACATATAATCATGACAGGCGTGTCATGAATGAACATGACAACAAACTACGCTCACGATGCGATCGAGGTCGTTTCGATAGCTTCACATATACCAAACTTGATATTCAGTGAAGTCAAGTGACAACGAAGGTGAATGACATGTCCAAACATGATAATCTTGGCATGCGTAATATGTAAAACATGACTACATGCAACGCTTAAAGCGCACTCGCGGCTGTTTCACTAGCTCCACATATACCGAATTTGTTATCATGTGACGTGTACAGACGACTAAGGTAAATCACACGTTCAAATATAATAATCTTATTGTACGGCTCATGTAAAACCTGACTACATTCTACGCTCATAGTGTGCTCGCAGCCGTTTCATTAGTTCCACCTATACCCGAAGAGAACGCTAACATCATCTTAATACATAAGAAAGGAGATGACAAGGACTTTAAGAATTACAGGCTGATCAGCTTGCTCTCCGTAGTATACAAGGTATTTACAAAGGTAATCGCTAACAGAGTTAAGGAAACATTATAATTCACTCGGCCGAACAAACAAGCAGTATTTTGAACAGGCTACTCAACAATCGACCTCATTCATACTATCAATCAGGTAATAGAGAAGTGCTCAGAATATAGCCAACCACTATACATAGCCTTCATAGATTACGAGAACGCGTTTGCTTCAGTAGAAATATCAGCAGTCATGCAGACACTGCAGAATCAGGGCATTGATTAAGTATATATAAACATCCTGGAAGAAATCTACAGGGGATCAACTGCTACCATATTGCTTCATAAAGAAAGCAACAGAATACAAATCAAGAAGGCTGTAAGGCGGGGGGTACAATGTCACCAATGCTAATTACCGCGTGCTTACAGGAGCTTTTCAGATGCCTAGAAAGAGAACAGTTAGGCATAAGAGTTAATGGAAAGTACCTTAGTAAACTTCGTTTCGCTGATGACATTGCATTGCTGGGTAACTCAGGGGACGAATCGCAACTCATGATTACGGAGTCAGACAAAGAGAGCAGAAAGGTGGGTCTTAAAATTAATCTGCAGAAAACGAACGTAATGTACAACAACCTCGGAAGAGAGCAGCGCTTCGAGATAGGTAATAGTGCACCTCAAGTTTAAAAGACTATATCTACTTAGGTAAGGTAATAACTACTGAACCGAACCACGAGATTGAAGTAACTAGAAGAATAGGAATGGGGTGGAGCACATTTGGCCAGAAATCTCAAATCATGACAGTTAGATTGCCACTATTCCTCAAGAGGAAAGTATATAACAGCTGCATCTTGCCGGTACTTAGCTATGGAGCAGTAACCTGGATACTTACAAAGAGGTTTCAGCTTAAATTGGGGACGACACAGTGATGAATGGAAAGAAAAATGGTAGATGCAACCTGAAGAGACAAGTAGAGAGCAGAGTGCATTAGGGAACAAACGGGTGTTAAGGATATCATAGTTGAAATCAAGAAGAGGAAATGGACATGAGCCGGGCATGTAGCGCGTAGACAGGATAACCGCCGGACATTAGGGGAACTAACTGGATTCCCAGAGAAGGCAAGCGGGTTAGGGTGAGACAGAAGTTTAAGTGGGCAGATGAGGTTAAGAAGCTTGCGGCGGGTATAAATTGGCAGCAGCAAGCACAGGACCGAGATGACTGGCGGAACAAGGGAGAAGCCTTTGTCCTGCAGTGGACGTAGTCAAACTGATAATGATGACGATGTCACCCGATTCGATATTACGGGACGTGAATGGACGACGAATGCAAATGAAATGTCAAAACATGATGATCATGGCTTACGTGTAATGTCATACACGACTACGGGCTACGCTGATAGCACGCTCGCGGCCATTCGCTAGCTCCACATATACAAAATTCGGTATCACGTGACGTAAATAGACGACGAAGGTAAATGAAACGTCCAACAGTACTGAAAGTTGGGCGAGTTGGTACTCATTTATGACTTCTTTGCGCAAACACGTACACGGACACAAGAAAAAGAGGCAAACAACACGGGCGCAAACTCACAACTAAGTGACATGTTCCTAAGTGACATGTTCCTCAGTCGCGTTGATAGAAAAGTGTCAGATAGTCTAGCAGGGACTGCGAAACACATTTTCCGGTACGTGGACGATTATCTTGTACTCGTACCAAAAGATAACTATAACCAGAACGTCATCAATGTTCTCAAGGTGTTTAGAGAGAATTCCTGTGGGCTGAAGTTCACAATAGAGTTTGTACAAGACAAGTCTCTACAGTTTCTGGACATCAAGTTGCTCTTCAAGACAGATCATGTGTGTTGGCGGTATAGTCCACGAGCCAAAAAACCACTGCTAAATTTTGCATCTAGTCACTCAAAAGTAATTAAAAATACGATAGCATCCTCATGCTTTAGATCTTCGTTGCTTCGGTCATGTGTGCACGAGATTGCTTCCAGCTTTCAGGACCAGCTAAGCAGGCTCAGGGCAGCTGGCTATCCCAGCCATTTGCTGAACACTATTTGCAAAAAACTCATCCCAGTGATAAAAGGTACGGAAAGAAGTCCCAGAAGAATACAAAGTGAAAAAAGGAAGCTTGCAGTTCTCCCACATGTTCATAGGTTATCCCATGGCTTGAAGGACGTAGCAGCGAGATACGGAGTAACCTCGGTTTTTACAGCACCCAACAAGCTGTCAAAGTTGTGTCCACGACTTCGGAACATGGTGGAGTCCGGCACCACGCAGAATAAGAACAGCTGCCAGATGAAACACAGCCAACAATACCGGTCTTACAGAATAGCAGTGGTATACCAGGTTCCGTTCAGCTGTGGCAGATCTTATGTCGGGCAAACTGGAAGGTGTGTAAACACTCGGTTGAGGGAGCACGACTAGGCATTACGTAGTTGAGGACGAACACATCTGGTGGATCACTGCAAGTCTTGTGGGTGCGTACCAATTTTTTCAGACACAAAGATTCTGTCAACTCACAAGAGAAAAATTACCAGGGAGTTGATTGAAGCATTCCATATTAGAAACATGGGAGAAAAATGTGTTAGCCAAGCTTCCGTCACCATGTCCAATAAAGAATTCGACTTTTTGAAAGGCACGTGCAACAATTCGTCTGCAGATGTGTGAACTTTTCCATTTTTGTTGTTTTGTGGTTCTTTTCATGACGTAGCGCTGAATAAGCTTTCTTTAGGTTATCTCGTTTGTTCCTGGATCCGCCGATTGGGGAACGTGTGGGCTACGTGAAGATATAAGTACAGTTCGTTGTTCAAAATAAACTAGTTGTGAGTTTGCGCCCATGTTGTTTGCCTCTTTTCCTTGTGTCCGTGTACGTGTTCGCGAAAAGAAGTCATGACACGTCCAAACATGATAATCATTACATGGAAGTCAGGTATGGCATAATTTAATTACCTCCGCCTCGTAACGTTGTGCTCATTTTAAAGTGACATATCAACCTTCCTCGTTCGTGCTTCGCATATCATCGATTTCCACTGTTCGTGGACACTGTCATATTTTTTAAAGGTATTTTAAGGTTAAATTCCTTTAATGATATGACGAACACGGAAAAAACGAACCCCTAACTATACACTTATTTTCCTTTATATATATATATATATATATATATATATATATATATATATATATATATATATATATATATATATATATATATATATATATATATTATTTTATGGTCGTGCTTCTTCAATCCCTCGCCCAAACGATTACTTGTCCTGCCCGTTGCGTGCATTGTCAGCCCAGCTCCATTTTATTCAACAATGTCAACTAGAATATCGGCTGCCCTTTTTTTTTCCCTGACCCACTCATCTTAATTTGCGCCTGTTATTGGTATGCCTAACAATTTTCATTCCATTCATTCCATGCTGAGTGATACTTCTCGAGTTTCTTTGCTATCGTTCCTCTGTATTGGTGCGCGCATAGTGCAATAACTGCAAGATCTGCCGCTTTTTTCTAAGTAGTTCTCGAACTGTTTTATTACAGGAGTTTATGAACTAACGAATGTACTGCTGCAAAAAATATTACAATCCGTCAAACGTGAGTGCTTTTACGGAGATTTGTCGCACGTTGCGAATACTTCCTCTCTTATCTCGTACCGATGAAGGCGCTGGAAGCTAAACAGGAAGAGATCGAACTGGGGAAGGAAGTTACCTAAAGCGCATGGCATGACTTTGCACACTTTTTTGTTTTTTGAAAGCGCGGATTACTTTCAGTGTGATAGGGAACGCGAGCAGGGGCATGTGGCGGCCTCCCGTGGCATGCGTAGTAATTATGCAGCGCACGATAATCTAATCAGTCATTGGTCGGAATTTTTTATGTCTGATGGGGCATTTTCAGTATATGCATCACTTGAAGACAGAGATTGCAGCGATTGTTAGCTGACTTGGAGAAATAATGATAAATTCGATGCCACGTGCTGCGCTAATATGTGTGGCTCGCCTATTGTCAAAAACCTCTATTAGTGATCGGCAGCGTTTTATGACCATGCTGAAGAAGCATTCCATGACCCCTTAATGGATAGCGAAACATGTCGCTCATGATTTGGGAATACCTTCCATATACGCTGCGCAGGATTTTTATTTTTCAGTGGATATACTTTTTACAAAGAGGTGCCCTGCTTGTAATTCACCTATGTGTGCATACTCTTGAGTGGACTGAAATAGCTAGTTCCCAACTACAAAGTTTTGTTCTCTCATTCAGCTGTACCTAATTGCCTTTGTATGCCTAATATTAATATTAAACTAGAGTAGAAAACTTTCTCCATTAACGTCCTTATCACTTGTTGAAATCCACCACTGCTGTTGCTGAAGAGCACAACCTAATCTAAAAACTGGAAGTTGCTCAATCATTATTTAGTTATTTCCTACCTAGCTTCCTTGATTTTACTGAACCAATAACATGTGGGTTCAGCATGTCATGTTTGTTATTTCCACGACTTGTCTGTACTAAACGTTCTTTTTTAAAGATCTAGGTCACTTAATTCTCACTTAATCACATTATCTCTTGGAGGGCCCCACAACAACTTTACCATCGAACGGACTAATTAAAAAATGCTTATTACCGGATGAATCAACTACCACATATATTTGTAGAATCCATCAACTAAGAGCAGAGAAAAAGAGATTTTTCGCACGCTTTAAGCGCTTTTTTTCTCATTCTGTACAAGCGGGCGTGTTTGGTAGGCGGGGGGAAGGGGGAAGAGAGCTAAAGCAGAGAAGAGGGCAAGAAGCTATGTCCTGTCATCAGCGCGTCCTTGAGCACGTTGTTTGCCCTTTTCCTTCGAGCACACGGCTTACTGATACTTTCAATGTGATCGAAAGCGAAGGCGTAAGCGCGTGCTGACATCCTGCGGCGGCATGGTTAATGCAGCTCACGAGGCTCAAATCAGTGAACGTCAGTGTAATTTGGGTATATGAAGTCAAATGTGGGCTTCTGGTGTAGGCGGTAGTGGGGATGTGAGGGGCGGTGGCCAAGAGGCTATGACAATGAGCAAGATGCTTTCAGCATGCTCGCTAGTACAAAGAGAGAGAAAGCGTCTAAAGCATGCTACGAATCACTGTAACTCCGCTCGTACCTGATGGATTCTTGTAATATGTTTGCTGCAGTTGAATAGTGAGACAATAAGCTGCTTTAATGAAGTCATTCGAGGACTACCAAGAAAAGTGTGGTGGAATACCTTGAGGATTGCGATGAGTGTATGCCCCAAGTGTACAAACGTTTCTGCGTGTGTTGCGTTGTACTTTTACGTACGCTCTCCTCATTCGTCGCCACTTCCCTGGGCCATGTATACTTTCTATGTCCAGCTTCACAAATCTCAGACCTCGGGGGCGCTAGCTCTTCGTGTTTTATTTATTTTTAGATGGAAAGCAGCTTATGGCGGAGCTCAATCCGGTGTACGGCGTGACTGCTCTTAATGCGTGTTTGCCAACTCTCTCCCTCTCCTCGCATGAACACAAGAAGAGGGTCCTGCGAGGACAGGGAGCAGTTGGCGCGAGCGCAGTGGAGAAGCCGACGGTCATTGTGGGTCCTCTCTTCGCATGAGCGTGAAATAGTGGTAGTGGTTAAAAGAGGAAGAAGGAACCTAATTTCTGCAGTCCGGTGGGGAGCATGGCGCAGTGCCATCGGGGAAGGAGAATGGGAGATAACTGGATAGAGGAGGAAAAAGGTCAAGTAAGCAGTGGCGCAGACGTCTTCAGCACGAACAGCAGTGCGGCAGCAAGGATAGGGATGGCAAGGGTCCCGTTCTCAGTGGTAGTGAGCGCGAGGAAGTGGGAGGATGCGGCGGAGCGCTGACATCCGTTTGTTTCGCCTCTCCCGTTTAACTTGCCGTCACAGCAGCATGCACGTATAAAATGCCGCGCGCGCTCGCATTATTGCACTCTCTTAGTGGCTCTGGGTGTTCACTTTGCGGCACACACATGCTAAGAAACACAAATTGGAGGGGTTGGGTGCCACAAGAGGTACTCAAAACATACACAGCTCGACACACAAATGAAACATACATGGAAACACGCAAATTGAAAGAACCAATGGAAACACAATGAAACACAAGCGCTGCTTCGCATCCCGCATGGTTTCCTACAGTGGGAGATAGTGTAATTTTTTATTTTATTTTGGTTTTTTTTGTTTGTTGACCTTTTTATTTGTTATTGCTGCACAAATTGTTATCATCATCATCAGTCTGACTACGTTCACTGCAGAGCAAAGATGTCTCCCATGATCAGCCAATAAACCCGGTCTTGTGCTTTCAGCTGCCACGTTATACCTGCGAACTTTTTATTCTCATCGGCCCACCTGACTTTCTTTTTCCTCTTTTCTTGCGGTTGCTTTCTATGAGAATCCCGTCAGTTACCCTAACACTCGTCGCCATTGTAGTGAAGGAGTAAAGTGACCGACACACCCCGGGTAGCGGTTATCCTGCCTGCGTACTACGTGCCCAGGCCATGTTCATTTCTCCTTCTTGATTTCCATTGAGATATCCTTAATCCCGTTTTTTTCCCTGACCCGCTCTGCTCTCTTCTTGTATCTTAAGGTTACGCCTATCGTTTTCCTTTCCATCGCTCGCAACGTCGTCCTCAATTTAACCTAAACCGTCTTTGTAAGCCTCCAGGTTTTTTCTCTCTAGGTAAGTAGCGGCAAGATGCAGCTGTTATATACCTTCGTCTTGAGGGTTAGTGGCCGATTACCATTCATGATTTGAGAATGCTTGCCGAATGTGATCCACCCCATCTTTATTCTTCTAGTTGTTTCACTCTCAAGGTTCGGCCGCGCGGTTACTACCGGTCCTATGTAAACATATTCATTTACAACTTCCAGCGTCTCTCCACCTATCACAAAGTTGCTGCACGAATGAATAAGATTAAATCACTTGATAGCTTTGCGTTCTTCGGTGAGCCTACATCGTCAGAAAACATACTCAAATGAAGAAACACTTCAGTGCACGCATGCATATCCACGTACAAAGCTCTTAATTTGTGTGCTCTCAGCGTGCTTCCTAGCATTTCTTGTCTTGTTCAGTATGTGGACAGTAATGGGTATACGTGAAGGAAGGCTTAATGTTTCGTAAATCCGCACTCGAGAATCTTGAAGATTCATGTTTAATGAAGAAGAACGCGTCAAGTTGACGGGAGCGCAGCACATCTGCTTGCGTGCCTCATTTAAAATGGAAGCCGTTTGAGCGCACTTTCGCCTCGATTACGTACCGTAATTAGGACGTTTGGAGTCATGCGGCAGGGAGTGCACGGGGAAAATGCAAAGAGCGACGCGCAGATTGCGGTCAGGCGGCTCGGCGCTCGTCTCTCCTCTTCCCTCGATTTGCCGACACTTTGAATATGACGCTCTTTATACTACACCCACTTCAAAGAACCTTTCGCTTCCAGCGGACGCAGTTTGTTTATAGTTTCGCTAGGAGACGCACTGACTTTGAATATGACGTTCATTATAGTACACCCGCTCCAAAGAACCTTTTCCTTTCAGCGCTTGCAGTTGGGTTATAATATCGCTTGGAGAGACGTTGACTTTTAATATGACGTTCATTATACTACACGCGCTCCAAAGAGCTTTTCGCTTTCACTGGTCGCAGTTGGTTTATCATCTCACTTGGCGAAGTGCTGGTGTTTTGTGACGTCAAGTATCCCATCGCTGCGCTAACGAACAGTTCGTATTTTTTTTTCTTACCAAGAAAAATGAGATGGCTTTTCATGTTTCTGCCAAAATGTTGGTCATTGTATGCTTGCTTGCTTGACGCGCTATTGAGTTCCGATTGGTTACGCCGCAAACGCTTCTATTCGCTTTCTATCCTTGCAACGTGCAACAAGCATCGCGTTCGAGATAACAATCGGCGCTTTTCGTGTGATCAGGGCATCATGTGATTGCCGATGTTTCTCGTTCCCCCCACAATCAGGTGAAGGTTCTAGCAGGCTCGTGACAGCAATTTCGCACACGTGTTGACATCAGATGGCAATTGTATGGGATGATAGTATGTGTTTTTTGTATTGTGTACATGTGAAACGACATACAATGTTGTTCTCACATAGGTAGGGACAAAACTATTATAATATGGTCAGCCGCGATTTAATCAATCCGATTATACGGACAATAGATAGGTGCTCACTGCCTTTCCTTTTTCTGTTGGCGAGGCAGGCAAACTTTATTTATTATTTGTTGTTACCTATAATTAGGTGCAATGTTTATGGTTGTGCTACTTGTGCGCACAACTCTCCAGCCGCGGGCTCTTCAAAAATGCAAAATTTTATGAATACCTGTTTCTCGACTTTTGATTTGTGGCATTAAAAACGACTCTACAGTTGCTTCATCCAGCCAATTCAGACAAAAATACATAGTAAGTTAACGCATTTCATACATGTTAGCTATAGATGCCTTTCGCCTATTACTCTTAGTGTATATTCCATTTGGAGGTGCAAAGACGGGAAGAGTAAATAGTTATACAACAAACAAAAACTTTACTCACCCTTTTGAAATTCTTCCATCTTTACTTAGTCAAACACAGCAATTTCAGATTAGTCTCGAAGGCTGTCACGTGCCACAAACGAGTTCCCTAGTAAAAGAGAACGTGACCAGCGCATACAAAAAACGTAGCCCGAAATCCATACAAAAGCTTAGGAACCTTAACTACAGAGTTCACCATGTGCGCGCCATCGGATGCCAAAAAAAAAAAAAAACGTAACAAGCCCCGCCGCGGTGGTCTAGTGGCTAAGGTACTCGGCTGCTGACCCGCAGGGCGCGGGTTCGAATCCCGGCTGCGGCGGCTGCATTTCCGATGGAGGCAGAAATGTTGTAGGCCCGTGTGCTCAGATTTGGGTGCACGTTAAAGAACCCCAGGTGGTCTAAATTTCCGGAGCCCTCCACTACGGCGTCTCTCATAATCATATAGTGGTTTTGGGACGTTAAAACCCCACATATCAATCAATCAATCAACCCGCAGGGCGCGGGTTCGAATCCCGGCTGCGGCGGCTGCATTTCCGATGGAGGCGGAAATGTTGTAGGCCCGTGTGCTCAGATTTGGGTGCACGTTAAAGAACCCCAGGTGGTATAAATTTCCGGAGCCCTCCACTACGGCGTCTCTCATAATCATATAGTGATATTGGGACGTTAAACCTTACATATCAATCAATCAAAAAAACATAACAAGACTACAAAAATATCTAGAAGGGAAAAACATATTTCAAACTGCACCAATGAAGAAAAGTGGTGCTTACGCACTCAGAATATCGCATGCTCACTAACACTTTTAAGCAAAAACATTGTCATGTGCGTAACATGATAATGTTCATTTTAAAGTAGATCTGACCATGAAGCAGGCAACTCACGCAAAGTTGATCTCAAGTGAGTGAGATTTGTGTCTTCAAGGAAAACCTGCAGGCTCTCGAAGCACGTCCTTGTTTGACTGAATAGGATGACAGATCAAGTTACTTTCACAACAGCAAATTCCAGATTTAAAAAAAGTAACCGCAAAAATACACGACACACAAAAATAGAAGACACAAAGTGGTGCGTTGTCTTTTTTATCTATTTTTGTGTCTCTTCTTACTTGTTTCTTTATGTGTCCCACGTGTTGTTGCGTTTACTTTTACTAATCATGACACCCACACTTTCATAACCTCAAATATTTATAAGGATATATATATATATATATATATAAATTTAACAGACAGTAATGCCAAGGAATGTACAGGGGAAGTTATTAACATTAATGGAATGTAAATAAGAAGAAAGAAAAGTGGATGAAAAAATTACCAACTGTAAGCAGGAATCGAACCTACGACCTTCGAATTACGCGTTCGATGCTCTAACCACTGAGCTATTACAGCGGCCCTCCCTCCATCCACTTTTTTGGGTTTATCTGTGAATTTAGAACTAGGAGCGACAGTCAGCGCCATCTATAAGCCCAAAAAAGTGGATGGAGGGAGGGCCGCTGTAATAGCTCAGTGGTTAGAGCATCGAACGCGTAATTCGAAGGTCGTTGGTTCGATTCCTGCTTACAGTTGGTAATTTTTTCATCCACTTTTCTTTCTTCTTATTTACATTCCATTAATGTTAATAACTTCCCCTGTACATTCCTTGGCATTACTGTCTGTTATATCTCATTATTATTGTGTTAAAAACACGGAAAAACGAGCCCTTAGGTATACACTTCTTTCCCTTATATATACATATATATATATATATATATATATATATTAGCAACTTATTCCAAAAGTAAGCTCACGATTCATACTACATGTAATTAAGGAGGTGCTCCACAGAAAGTTTATTGTACTTGCCGCAGTAGATATTCTTGTACATTGTCTTCTTGTTAAGCTGTGTGAAATGAGAAAGAACCTGGCCCATGCACTTTGAAAACTATTAGGAGAGGTGCATAATTTGTGCGTGTAGTCTTTATGTGCACAGGAAGTTGCCAAATTGTTTTTGCTCAATACAGCACTAACATTTATAGTGTGCCCTCGACCACATTTCTTGTATGCCCTCGCACTATGTTCTACAGCGATTACCATGAAAGGTTGTAAAAGTCAAAGGAGACGCAAAAAAAAACTAACGTAAACTTTCTTACAACTGCTTATGGTAATGCTTTAAGGAAAGCAGTGAATGATATTTTTGGGCTGTGATTTCATACTAAAAGTAAGTGCCCGTGCCCCACATTGATTACCAAAAGCAAGAAACGCAACCATTTGAAGCCAGCGAAATGGCAGTACGTGCTTCGCACATGCGCAATTAAACGCATGGGTATATCGTTAAATTACTATTGAATGATTCGAAGAGGCCGACAGGCGTGGGTGTAAAAAAACGTCTAGAGGTGCACGAAATTGTGACCCCGGTCCTCATTGCTAATACTTTATGGTGTGTTCTTCGTGATTGATGAGGATAGTGATTCTCTGCAATGTGAGTACGTTTCTCACGTCAATGTTGTGTGATTGACTTAAATATATGTGTGGCGTGTCACCGTCTAAAGACAGCCACTAAAACCATACCACGTTACGTACAGTTGACCACAAATGTTTACTGACCACGCGAGCCCATGGCCAAAAGCCTCGTCGCGACACTTCCGCTACGTCAGCGGTAATCGACGGCACCGCAGCACCCTGAAAGCATCCCTGCCCTAATCGATGGCCATCTATTTTCTGACTTGGTACAAATTATTTTCACTTTTCGCTTTTCAACACGATGCCCTTTTGGCATTGTTGCGTTCAACGAGCCCTCGCCCTTTCCGCGGGTGTTGGGATCAAAGGAAAGTCGCCGCTTCACTTTGTGGAGATAAGCAGGAGCGCGAAGACGCCCGGATTGTTTTCATCTACTGGGAGGGAAGGCCCACAACTCCACGTTTCCGCAGAAGACGAAAGTTAGACCACCACGCTGTACGTCTCTGACTAATGGGCCGCCGACGCTTACATCAGCACCAGCTGTCTAGGCCTTGGCCCTCGGAGATGCCGAACCCGCGAGCACCGTCTGACAAAGCACGGGCGGTCGACCCGAGCACCTTGCTCACTGGAAGCAAACTTGGCCGGAGTAGGCAGCATCGCCGGGACCATATAAGTGTCTGTGTTGTGTATGTGTGTATGTTTAGGGCGGTGCCGGCACGATGGTGCTAGGAAGAGCTGTAGTACCTGTTATTGGACAGCGCTGTCCGGACTGATTCCCCGATCTAGGGATCTGGATGGAAGCACTCTATATAATTAGCCCCCAGCGCCTTCGAGGAGGCTCTCAAAATGTACATGATGTAAATAAACTCTCTTCAAGCCTCCCTTTCTCCTGCCTCGGTGTCTTCATCCCGGATCTCCGGTGCCACAAGGGCCAGTCGCAACAGCATCTGCATCTACGAGCTTCTGCCTGGACAGCAGTCTTTGAGCATAACTGTTATCAGTCGCAATCTTTGTCACAAAGTGACACCTAGCCAACAGAACGCCGTTTCAGGCACGTCGTTATAGTTTTGATCCCCCCATAAAAACAGCAACATGATGGTCATACTGCATATAAGCGCTTCGTTTAAAAACCGCGAACAATGCACTACGCGGCAGTAGAAATCTGAAAGGCCAGTGAATAAGAAGACGACCCATTTCTGACCCAGAACTGTGGTCGATGGTAGATGGCGCATCACTAGGTGGCACTGACAAGCAGTTTGGCACGCACTTGCATAGCCCGCAAATTTTTATGGTTGACTGTACGAAGGAATGTACACGATAGGTTGTAAGTAGATGCCAGGAATGCGGATGGCAACTATACGTTCGGTGTAGGTAATGGCCCTCTGGATGTATCACTAAAACGCTCGTGGGCGTGCATACACTAGGGCTGCAAATAGCTTCCTAAACCAGGCTACATCTTCCGCTTCGGACTGCGTGGTCAACAATTAGGAAAGTTAGAAACGTCAGTCAGATAGTTCCCACCATTGGACATTAAGGCCGTCAGTTGAACAACGTCAATCGAAATTTCAGATGCCATGCATCTCTTGCTCGGGCCCATGTCTCGTGGCGTTGACGTAAGCGTCTGCACTCCCACTACGCATGCGCAACCTTTTTCCTCTTCTACGCTCCACCTCCCCTCCGCACCTCGCGACACCCGTGCAGGGAGCGTCTGCTAAGCTACGCTCGCTCGATCCCACCTCTCGCTCTTTTCTTTCCTTGTTTTTTTCTCTTCCGTAGGGTCAAAGTAACTACTTCTAGGTTGCGTTGTTCCTAAATTCAGGGATACCCACCTCTTCTATTCGAGGCGAGATCGGGCTATAGGTGGCAGCACCGTCCCCGCGCAAGTGTGGATATGTGGCCGGTGGCACGTATACAAATACATGTAGTGGCGCTTTGTTGCGTGTGGTCTAAGCCGATTGTCGGCGGATAAGATGCGTTGACTACAGTTTACTAATAATATCTACGATTTTATCTATTGAATCAGTGCACGTCGCCTATTATCCGTTAATATTACCCACGAGTAAAGCACAGTCTGCCTTAAACAGAGATATTTGCCCTGGGGGAATCTCTTCACGCTTTCGCACTAAATCACTCCTCTGCTGTGTTGTTTGTGCGTGGTTAGCTTGTGTTCCGCCTGCTACGCACTGCTGTAGCGTGATTGAACTACTTATTCACACCTTTGTCGTCTACATAGTACAAAAAAGAGAGAAAGAAAGATTGTAGAAAGCCCGCTTATCTATGCGATTCGCTGTGTACCACCGTTTACAGCTTATACGAATGAGATTTTTTCCCCCTTCTGTTCAGCATGAAATGTGGGAGAGTCGATAAGTCAAGTTATTAAAGCTTAGTAGCTGATGATGCGTTGCACTAAACTGTGTTTACCCCGAGTAGGCACATATTTTTACACTAGTAAATAATTCCACAAGAGTTCAGCAGAAAGCTTTCATCGATGATTTACGTGCATGACGGTGCTACAGCAAAGGACTGGTTATTGAGACAAGCATGTTTTTCTTTTCAGGCAAAAAATTACCACTACGTTCCATCGGTCAATAACAATGTCACACAAACGCTGAAAACAATGTAAAGAAGATGAAAATTTCAGTGAATGTATGCAACTATATTTATAAGGCATGCCTTCTGAATTATTCTTCAACGTCTGGGCTCTTCAAAGCGTTCTTAAATCTAAGCACACGGTTACGCACGGTAACTCTGTTTTAAGTACAGTGTAAAACCGAAGTCTCACAGTTTATGTGATAGTAATATTTCTATGTAGTGGTACCACGGACAGATAAGCACCACTAAACTCCTTGCATGATTGATAAACCACAGTGCCGTAGTTGTACACCTACCAACAGCGTGCAAGTGCATGGCCTAGAGCCAGGTATTATTTTTACGGCCGAGTCGCCATAAAACACCGTATTCACACGGCATTTATAGTCCTCATGTTTAGAAGGATGCCGAGAGCATTTTGCGATGTGCTTGAAACAGAAAGCGCCACCCACTTGGAAATTATTTTGGTGAATGGAGGGTACGACGACAATATGATCTTATTACTTGCATTAGCAGCCGAGCAAGAACAAATGCTTTTCTACGTCGTCTCAGGCATACGTCGAAACAGTTACAATTGCGCTGACATGCCCGGTCAAACCACAATTTAAGAACGCGCATGACGTACGCGCAAATAGAAACACGACGTTGCTGTATAGCAGACAATGCAAGGAGTGATCCACACTTCACCGTTTCGGCCAGTTGCCGCCAGGCGGCGACTAGGCTTGATCTCACGGCCAATAGGCATGCCTCCCCACAGCGGTTACACCACCATTGCGCCTGTGCGTCCTCTCCCCTTCTTTCTCCTGTTGTAGCTGGCCCTCTCCGGCCTCGCAACGCCGACGCAGGCAGCGTCTGCGAGCGAGTTTCTTGATTCAAAAAACCGACTGCTCTCGCTGCTCAACTATTCACTGGCCACGTCGTATATATAGGCACTATATGTGGACCTCCGATGTAGTGCCAGTCAATTATTTCTCCTGTGCGTTGTTGAACAATAAAAATTCGCAAAATCTACGTAACTAAAACCGAACTCTGGGTCTCTGTGTCCAATTAGAGTCTTCTGTCTCTCACTGCCCATTACCAGCAATTGCAATGTCGCAGTAGGAAACAACGTTCCATCACTGCGTGGTTTGCGCGTCCCTAGGTTTATCTCCTGCGCAACGCTGTAATGAGCACTAGCGTCAACGTCACTGCCAGTGTAAGCGTTAGCGTCTGCCATAAAGTTTCCCAAAATTGATTAGAGGGCACTCTGGCGCTGCGATCGTTCAGCGACCATGGGAATGATGGGTAGTACACACATTTGCCTAGTCTTCGTACTTGCGGACGGCGAATCGTACTTGCGGCTTCGTTTATTGCTGTGTTTAGGTTTTGTTTTGAGAAGAAGATTCAACCTTTTTGAACTTAATGACCTGATTTCGAAAGGTAAGTCTAATAAAATAAAACGCTGAAGCGCTACCACTGAACATTTACTAATATTTGTTTCGTGAAAAAACAACTTCAAGCCACACGAACACACACGGAGCCAGAAGCAGGCCACAAGTACGAATACTAGAGAAATGTGTGTACTACCCATCACTCCCATGCTCGCTGAAGCGCCGTGTGCGGCAGCTCCCTTAGACACTAGCGCCAAAGTTTCCTCTAGTGTATATTAGGAAACTCTATGGCGCCCGCTACTTGGCATGTAGACATGGTTGCCTTTAGCGGCAGATGACGCAATTTCGTACGTAATTTGATTTAATCGGTCAGCTACCAGCCGTGGGGGACATCGCAAATAGTCCTAGATTAACCTCACGAATGCATCTGGCCGTGAGCAGACGAGAAAATAATCGTTCCTTCTCGACCCCATGAGGGTGCGGCCCGCACCAGAAACTTCCCCTCGAGAGGAATGGACCACTGAAGACTTCAATAAAGTTCTTCGACTGTCTGATTGGCTGAATGTATGTAATGTTTCTGACAGTGCACTAATGATGTAATGGAGAATTTGCTGCGATCTTTTCTTCATGGCAGGTTTTTATATCATGCCTCATCCTAACAGAGCGGTTTCTTTACGCTCTTGCACCAGCCATTACGGTATACTTCGCAGGCGAGATAAAGTTGTTGAATAACTTTTGTTTTTCTTCCTCACATATGGTCGTTAATAGAGTAACTGCACGTTTATAGTAACCCTATAAAGTATAATCTTTAGGGTTCCTGATTACGAAGCCCATTTAAAAAAGAAAACAACAATCAATAAATCATAACAAGACTTTATCCCACAAATTCATTCGGATCCTGGCTCTTGAAATCGCGAGTAGGACGAGCTGCCCGTACGCATGAAATGCAGCGTAGAGATGACATGGTTTTCTGCGCATAACGAAACCCAGTTTGTTGCCCAGGTTTCTCTTTCGAATCGGTGAACACAGTGGCACGATGGCGAGCGAGCTGTTTAAAGGACTGAAAATTGTTTCGATCGACGACAAATTGCTGAGACCTTCGCGTTGGCTTTCTTTCGGTTCATAAACTGTCCCACTTCCGCGTATATATCAATGGGAGCTCCATGCATTGCATGCCGAAGTTCACTGAAGAAAACCAGGAGGTCGACGGAATTCGCTGTTTTTCGGAACCAATAAGACCACGTGCAGCGTCTAAATGGTAAAAAGACTAAATACACTAAATATTCATTTTCTTTCCAACATCTATTATTTGCGGGTTGCTCCGGAGTGTGCAGTAATAGAACGGGTACTTCACGCCGGGTATATAAATAAATACAGTTATACTTCTCAATTTCCAACTGGCACAGCTGAAGGGAAGAATGCTATTGTGCGCGTTGTTTTACCACACTGTAAATGAGAACATAAATGAAATATGTGCAAACATGTGGTACCAGTAGAGCAGGCGTAAAGTGCTTGGCCGAAACTTGAAAAGCACTGGATACTGAACGTAACCCACATAATAATATGCTCTTGTAGAAGGAAAAGGCCGACTCAATGAACGATTACAATGAAGGTGGATAAAGTAAATGGAGAAATTCTTTCAGAGCTACTCTCACGCATAGATGAGCCAAATAAAAAGGGAAAAACCATTAGTCATCACGACAGTTATGTTTTGAGGAATACGTTGTTCATTTTCAGTGTGCTGTCGGTGTGCGAGCTGATTCAGTGAATTACAGGAAACTGAACTCGTTCATACGTATTAATTCCAAAGGAGACATGGCATGCGAACACGCACATAAGAAGTGAGTCAAGGCGTTTCTAGTGTCTTGACTTTCTTCTTGGGCCCGCGTTTGCACATCCTATCCCTTTTAAAATGATTTGGTGAATTTCCTTCATATCAACCGCGAACGTGACTGCCAGCTATACGGCAGTCTCCTTGTACATGCAGTAATAAGACAAGCAAGGATACAACAATGGAGTGGCAAAAAAAAAAAAAGAGATATGGACAAGGCGAAAAGGTTGGATGATAAATATTGTGTTTTCGCTGCTGCATACTGAACGGATAACGGGGAGTACCGCTGTTTGACAGAGGTGTTGTTCAACCTTCTGTCCGAGTTACTTCCGCAATATAATTTCGGAGCTTCAGCCACGTGTAAAGATTCCCATGCATAATATTGTTACCAATAAATATAGCACCATTTACTATAAAGACTATTCAGTTAGGGCAAACCTGTGCCCGTAAACTCAAAACTAAATGGTCGACCGAAATGTCCCCTGCTCGCTGTCTCGAACTTAGTCCGTCTCTGTCTGTCACCCCTCGAGTCTCGTGCCGGTCCCGTGGCGTAGCACCGTGGCGCGTGCAGGACGGTGTTCCATGGCGCGGTTTACTTGCCACTTGTGGGGTGGCGTTTACGAACGCAAATTGTTGCACGCGTCTTCTGCGAATGTCAAACTGTGGCATTAGTCACCCTTTTAGGGCGCATCATCCCGATGCGTACCGCCGGCAGACAGTTTTCAAACAATGAGACTTGTCTTGGTGTTAGAGCGTAGTACGGTTTCATTCGTACTATACATGTACAACTTCCTGGTGATTCCTGTGTCGTGTTGTGTATACTTGACCTTCAGGGATTACTTCACAGTTTAATGGGCCCAAATTACGAACAACACAATAAGGGCTAAATAGCGCCGCATGAGGTTTTTTGATCGCCCACATGCACGTACAGGCGTCCAGACCCACACATAGTCTCCAGGGGAGTACTGAGCGCCCCTTCGTCTTAGATTGTTATGGTGCGCGTCGACTTCCGGCTGTTGAATAATGCGGTGCCATGGTAGTTGTCGCGCCTCTTGTGCCATTTCTACATATTTGTTGATGTTAGGGTCCTCATCATTCGTGTTGTTGACAGGCAACATCGCGTCTCATGTCGTTCTTACTGTCCGACCATAAACAACTTGAAATGTCGTGAAGTGGGTTGAAGTGGGGTGAAGTGGCGTAAAAGTAGTGGCCGTGGAGCCTAATTATGATACTGTATAAGCTAGAAGAATAACGATGAGGTTTAGGACATTCAGCCGGAAGTCTGAAATCAATTGCAGTTTACCACTATCATTCAAAGGGAAGGTGCTCATTGATTTGATTCGTGAAGTTTAACGTCCCAAAACCACCATATGATTATGAGAGACGCCGTAGTGGAGGGCTCTGGAAGTTTTGACCGCCTGGAGTTTTTTAACGTGCACCCAAATCTGAGTACACGGGCCTACAACATCTCCGCTTCCATCGGAAATGCAGCCGCCGCAGCCGGGATTTGATCCCCTGACCGGCGGGTCAGCAGCCGTGTACCTTACCCACTAGACCACCGTGGCGGGGCAGGAAAGTGCCCATGACAACTGCGTCTTACTGGTACTTATCTATGGAACAGAAACCTGTCGCGTTACAAAGAGTGTTCAACTTAGATTGAGAATGGCGCAGCGAGCATTGCAAAAGGTAAATGATAGGCGTAACTGAAGAGACACGAAGAGAGTATAGTAGGTCAGCAAACAAACGAGTGTTAAGGACACCTCAGTCGAAATCAAGAAGCGGAAATGGGCATGGGCAGGGTATGTAACGCGTAAGCAAGATAACCACCATTGGTGAAACATGGAAGAGGCCTTTGCCCTGCAGAAAGCGTCGTCAGGCTTATGATCATGACGCTTGCCATACAGGACTGACACTAGGCAATGGAACTAAAAGCCGGTATGGCGCAACAGTTAACCCGAATCTGTCAGAATCCGTATATGCGCTCAGGGGCCCCTCAATGCTCACTTTAACTTCTTAGCGGCTTCGTGATGGAATTTGATCTTTCCAAAATACTTTTTCATTTAGTTTACATTTCGCTTGGAACTCAATTTTATGGGATAGTCCTAAGGTTTTAGTTTACTACATCGGCATCCTTTTTTTTTTGTTCAGATTTAGCGCTTAAAACAAAGTTTTTTTTTATGCGGAACCAAAAATTGGTTTCTGAAAGTCCAGCCTTATTGTCCAGAGTACAGCTTCGCATGAAAGCAGTTGGTCTATGGAGCAGTTCTGTTTGCTCACTCTCAGGTACCTACTTTTCTTGTAGGTGTGGTGAAACCATGAAATTGATTCCCACCCATCTCTGTTTCTCTATTTTTTTTGCTCTTCTGCACGTCTTAAGTTACGACAAAATTATTGCCTAAAGTCAATGCACTGTACATCAAACAACAAATGAATGAAGCTTGACAGAATTCAAAAAATAAAAAATGAAGAGCCACTTTTTCAGGGCGGGAAAGGGAACAAAGTGAGACAAGATTCGAACAAAACAAAAATGAAAAAGGTTGATTCCGTCCTCAAAGGAATCAGTATAGCACAAAAGTGAACCATATCTAGACAGGAATATAATTGATTCCATATTGTATATTGAAGTTTTAAAGAGAAAGATAAAGGAAAAACAGAGAGGTTAACCAGAGAATTACTCCGATTTGCTACCCTGTACTTGGTATAAGGAAAATGGGTGCAAACGAATCAAATTGAAGAATAAAAAAAGAGAGTATGACTATAAACAAAAAATTGCTTGTGCAATGTCTCTTGGTCTTTCGCAGCACCAGCACCCTTCCACGCAGATGATTCACGTTGGCGCCTTTCGGCAAATCACTCTTCCGGCGACTAGCGCCAAAGATCATAACTTAATCATTTATGTAGTTAATATAATCTGGACACAGCCTATGGTGAGCCCCACTAAAAGATGACAACACGTACTTACATAACATTGGTACTCGATATGCACTCGTTCAAAGCGTCGGCATTGCAGTAGAGAAAAACCAAGACTTGTGCTCCCGAGTTATAAAGTAACGTACACCTATGCTCACGCATACTCCACACAGCGCTTTAGCAACGTGACAGGCGATGTTTGTCGATGGAGCCGTGAACGCGGGATGGCGTCACGCTTCCTGCTGGCGTGTATCTCATGGCGCCGCAAAAACTGCCCAAGCACTCGCTGTCTCCGTTCGTTAGTGTCACGGTGAATTACTTCGCTGCACCAATTCCAGGCAGTGACACTGCCCTTCGCCAAGGAATGTCACTGCAAAATGGAGTAGGTGGGAGTGAGGCACGCTTGTGAAGCCTCGTGCATGAGTGTTGGTGGCGCAGTGTGCATGCAGCACCCGGTACCTATCACTGTGGGCATGGGCGCGTGGCTGCGACTCCCAGGCCATCTGATTTAACGAACATTTTTTTTTGGTTTTGATATTTATTGGTCGTCTGTACTTCTTTGGCGTATTTCTGCGACGTAATTATGTCAGTGAAGTCTTGGTGCACCTCCACCTGAAACACTTTCGTGTTAAAAGAATGAATGCCAGCCGTGCTTGTGGTGTCCTTTATCTTTTCTCAATCTTGTTGTTTTCTGCTATCTTGCCTTTATCATGGAAGCATATTAAAACTTGCCGAGGTATGAACCCTGATTAACGGATAATACTATGTGAAATTTTCAAACTTGTGACACATCACAACTCTGATTCAGACCCTCGTCGTTAAGCTTGCGTAGTCCCTCGGGCCTTTTCGAAATGGGAATTCATGCGCCCGGTCGTTTCCTTAAAGATAATAACACTAAGGCAAGGAGTTTTACATTTTAAATGAGCCGAAGTTTAAACTTGTTCAAGGAAAGTGCATACGAAAGTTGCTCGTTCGAAAAATTGCAATACCGCCCGTTTTCCGTAGTATTCGTTGATGCGTCTCTTCCGTGGAAATGACGTCATGAGTACACGTCAATTGTCTCATAGCATAAAAAGCACAACTGCACATATAAAAACATCATCTGGTTTCTCAAATATAGCCACGTAGAAGAATGCTGTCAGATGTCGTGCTTTAGCGGCGTTTCAAAAGAAGTGCACCCGATGAATGCATGCTTACAGAGAACGTTTTTTTTTGTAAAGAAAACCAACGGCGGGGTTCTAACGACTAACATAGCTGTTCAGCTTTTTTAGTATCGAATGATTAAATAGAGGTAGCTTTTCTTTAGTACATTTTACACGAAGGATGGTCTGATGGAGACAAAAATGCTGTAGGCCCGTGTGCTCAGATTTGGGTGCATGTTAGAGAACTCCAGATGGTCAAAAAGTACACGTGGAATCCTGCGAATAAAGTCTTTTCTCTCTCTCTCTCAAGATTTCCGGATGCCTGCACTACGGCGTCTCTCATATTCACATAGTGGTTTTGACGATGTTAAACCCCACATATCATCATTAGAAAGGTTGTTTATAGCCGCTGAGATTTCCCTACACTTCACGCACTTTTTATATACGTTAGTATATAGTATAGTATTACCCAAAAAAAGCATCTCACGGAAGTGTGTCGCACCTGGCCTGGCACTCGCAAAGGAGCACAATTTACAGCAACCTCGTTTTGCGATGTTTTGTAAAATCTTATAAACAAGAATGCTTGAGGTACTGACCCAAGAACCTTCAGTGCAGGTAGGTTGCTATGCTGATTTGCGCACGGAGCAGTGGCGTACTAAAAGGCTGTTTTTTGGGGGGGGAGGGGGGATGTGACGTTTTTCCCCCTTCTCAAAAAATTTCACGTTTTTCAAGTGTATATACACACGCATTATTACAGACACACCCACGAATACACACTAAAGAAGTTTGACTCCCCGTTCCCCCTGAAAAAAAATTCTGGTGACGCTTTTAGCATTTAGTCAAGAAAGTTACTAATAATTACTTTGATTTTCAATAATTACGCACACTGAGTCAAACATCCCTGTGAAAGTTAGTACTCCTAGAGAAAAACAATCGTATGGCTCCATGTTCCCGGGATAAAATCGTGTACTTGTCAGAGGTAATGCAGCGTGTAGTTTGGACGGCGTTCCAATGATTAGTGGCACAACATCAAGCCAAGTCGTCGCTGAGCTTACATGTGTGTCGTTCTCTAAATTGCCCTGCATGACGTTTATTCTCAAACGTCCACTCTTAGGGCACAGTGAAACTGATTCACGAGGTTAAACGCCCGGCAAGCTTTATGGCCCTATGGAATGCTCAAAGCTCATAAGGGTAGGTAAAGCGCAGGACAGGATGATAAATGCCACACGGTTATTTGCAAAATTAACTTAACTATATATCAAAGGGCGCAAAATCCTAATGGGAAGGCTACGTTTCCCTGTGCTTTCCTGCGGAGCTGTTGCTCCGGCATTAGCGTTATGCAAGTTCCACTCGTCGGTGTTCATGAAGCGGTCACGTTTTATGGCGTCATTTAATATTGCTCGCAATAGAGGTGTTGTTGCTGACCGTTCCCACACGGGACGATAAAGGAGAATCACCTACAGTCATCCATATTTTCATACATACATACATACATACATACATACATACATACATACATACATACATACATACATACATACATACATACATACATTTGCAATACTGCTAGCCTCTACTGAGACCATAGCAGGTGGGCACTCTGTACAGATGCTGTGAATGCTCATCATAATAAAAAAACTGTAATAAAGAACATAAAAGCAACACAAACCCGGCACTTTGTACATTAGAATTATTTGCACAACATAATAAACGAAATACAAGTGCACACAAAATGGCAAGTTTAACCATAAGGCCACTTACATGGCTGTTTACAGAACATACAAGTAGTAAATACTGGTTTCATTACCCTTGTCATTCGGTATTTAAAAAAGCTAAGAATTGTTTTCAATTTCTAACTCAAACTGAGACAGTGACTCAGTGTTAGTGATGTGAGGGGCCAACATGTTCTATTCGCAAATGGTAACCGGAACAAAGAATATTTAAACATATCAGTGTTACATTTGTAGGGTACTAATTTATGTGTATGTTCGTGTCTTGTGGCTCGTGTATGTGAATGAGACACGTAATTCGTAATGTCTATTTTAAAATAATTGTGCAGGAGTTGATAAAGAAATTTTAGACGTGCCTGTTTTGCTCGTACTTCTAGCGTAGGAAGTTCAGAAAAAAGTTAGAAGACTAGTGGGTGAGTGTTCGTGCTTATATTTGTTGTGGGTGAATCTTATGGCTTTCTTCTGTACTGCTTCAATTTTCTTTATGCTTGTGCGGGTGTGAGGAAACCACACTGTACTTTCGTATTCGAAAATAGGCCTGACGAATGTTTCGTAGGCTAGAAGTTTTGTTGGCACGGTTGCCATTTGGAGTGATCTGTGAAGAAATATTGATTTTTCGCATGGAAGATGAAGTAATATTACTAATGTGCTCGTCCCACCTTCATTTGGACGTAATTGTTAAGCCTGGGTATTTATGTTTGTGTACTCTGCTCAGAGCAGTGCCATTTATAGTGTAGCATTAGTTTGATGGCTCCCTCTTCCTCGTTGTCATCATGCAAGCTGAATTTTTTTTTACATTGATTGTCATTTGCCAGTTTGAACACCATTCAGAAATAGCAGAGAGTGATTTGTTGAGCGAACAGGGATCTTGGTCATTGCTAATTTCTCTATAAATGATACAGTCATCCGCGAATAACTTTATTTTGCAGTCTATATTGGTAGATATGTCATTGATATACACGAGAAATAACAAGGGCCCGAGCACGGAACCATGGGGCACTCCTGACGTAACCAGTACAATATTTGATGCAATATTTTCGACAACACTAAACTGAGACCTATTAGACGAAAACTCAAGCACCCAAGCAACAATTTCTCCGTCCTCGATAATGTTTTGTAGCTTAGTGATTAGGTTGGTATGACAAACGCAGTGACACACTTTTGGAAAGTCAAGTAAAATTATGTTCGTTTGGCTGTGATTGTCCATACCTAGCGCAAGATCATGTATGACCTCAGTCAGCTGCGTCGTGGTCGGTAAACCCCTACGAAATCCATGCTGGTTGGGGGACAGGATGCCCTCGTTTTCGAAAAAAAAAATTGGTAAATGTTTTAAAAGTATATGCTCGGGTAGTTTGAATACCATGCTCGTTAAAGATATTGGTCTGAAATTGGATTCAATAGATTTATCTCCCGATTTAAAAATACGAATAACATTATCTATTTTCCAATCTTCTGGTAGTCTTGATGTTGAAAGCGATTTACGGCAAAATCTGTTGACGTATCTGCTACACGATTCTGCGTAACTTTTCAGAAATTGGTTGGGCATATTATCCAGACCACACGCTTTCTTTGCATCTAGGGCAGGCAGAAGAATAAGAACACCGGTGTCTGTGATAACGAGAACGTCCATCACAGACACTGCGCGTGGAACCCATTCCGGCATGACGTCATTATCTATTGTAAAAACTGAATGAAAGAACTGGTTATATCTGTTGGCTTTATCAAATTTTCAAGTGACGATAGTTGAGTTGTGAGCGTGTTCTTTCGGCGAAAGTGCATGGTTCCAAAATCTTTGTGGATTACTTTTGAGAAAGCTATGGAGTACCGTATTGAAATAGTGGTGTTTTGCTTCCTTGAATATTTGTTTAAAGTTTTTTTTTTGCAGCAAGCGCAAGTCTGGCGGTGCTAAAAGGTCATTTCCAGCAGCCTTGTTAACTTTTCGTAATCTTTCAAGTTTACGCTTTGCGTGTATTACTTCACGAGAAATCCACGGATTATTTTTAATGTCTTTTTCAGTTTGACGGAAATAAAGTTTGCTACACAGTGTGACATTATGTCTTTAAAGCGCCACCAGACAGCATTTACATCAGTGAAAAGATCTGAGGCCAGTGCCAAAAACTCTTGGTATTCATTAGCTAGATAGGTTTTTATGTGGTCGCCGTCAGCTTTATCGAAATTGATTATGGTTTGAGCAGCAGTTTGCACTGATATCTTATAACCTAGAGATAAAATGCACATCAGAATATTATGCTCGGTAATTCCTTCTATTACCTAAAACTTCACCTGCTCTAAGAGAAAATTACTGCTTAGTAAAATTAGGTCGAGTGTACTCTGGCACTCGCTTTCCTCCCTTGTGGGGCTTTCCACAATTTGGTAAAGGTTAAAATTAAACATATTGTCGAGAAGGATTTCTGAAACCTTTTATGTGTACTGCATGGTAGACCATTTAAAGTCGGGAAGGTTAAAGTCACCCATGAGAACGACCTGGCAGTTTCGAGCATGCTGCTGCAAATACTTTTGTATCGCAATGATGCATTCATGTCCACATGCGGGACTTCGATATATACCACCAACGACCATACTTGTGCCATTTGTATTAATCTTACAGAAAACTGCCTCGGCATCAGTTACCTCTAGAAGAATGACCAGTGGAATTGATTTATTTATAGCTAAGGCTACACCTCCACCACGTAATTGCCTGTATTTCCGAACGAGTACATAGTTTAGGGGAATAATTTTATCCCTCGAGACGGGTGGGGATAACCATGTTTCAGTTATTGCTACTATATCTGGTTCACGATCGAGCAATAAGTTTTCAAATGGCTCTACCTTATTCAGGATACTTCGAGCGTTTATATTTAGCAGAGTTATTTTTTCTTGCGCTGGTTTTGCTGAGGTCCTGGACAGTACGCACCCTGTTTTCTTTCTTCTACGCTCTCGTCCCTTTTTCGAGCTATTTTTTCGTGCTTTCTTATTTCTACTTTGTCATTTTTTTCGTCATCCCGGATGTAAGCTCGGTTATTAACGAACAGCTTGTTGTACGCTAACGACACATTGTACTTGTTTTCACGCTTTTGCTTAGCACACTGTCTCAGAGTTTCTTGCGGGTTTCTCCAAGTTTTCGTGAGAAGTCTTCTTCAATCGAATAATCTGTATTCTTTAGCTTGAAGCAGTTTTTGAGTATGACATACATACATACATACATACATACATACATACATACATACATACATACATACATACATACATACATACATACATACATACATACACACATACATACGCTTGCGAACTTTTTGCTGACTTTTCTACTGTCCTTTCACATTGGAATTTTTCACCTAGGTTTGTTGCTTGAAGAGTTAGTTATTTAGCATACGTAGTTGGGAAATTCAGCAGCACAAAGATTGTGTGACTTACTGCACGCAATAGTCTTCTACATGCTCTTTGTCGAGTCGTCGTAGCTTGCGTTAGCATATTTCTAAATTCTGCCTAGAGATAGCTGCATCATCCTATTAATGATATACAAAAGGAATAAGAAACGATGAAACTTTCCAGCAAAAGCTATTTGCTGAACGTTCTTGGCTTGTGGAGTAGCCTTCTTCGGAGCAGCGCAAGAACAATTGTTACACGCCCGTTAATGAAAGGCACTCGCCAGGCAGATCGCAAGGTTCGCCAAGGGTTCGCGTACATGGCCCTACGAAACGTAAGCCAAAGAACGCCATCCGCCAAGTTGAAGTAATGCTAACTAATTCTACTCTTTACCTTTGTAGTTGTACAGTATTACAGGAGAGCGCTAATTGACACATAATTGCATATATAATGCCATTTGTATTAGCCGGACATGCACCTGTGGAGAGAAGTTGCGGCAAGTCAATAGATGTTCAAATGAAGCATACCATACAGTGTACACACAGGGAGTTTCCTTGCTGGTGCAGTGGGCAAAAGGCGTCCCTACTTCAGCGAGCCACATTAAGCGGGTTATATCCGGAGTATAGCATCAAAGAACTTCAGATAGTCAACCACTAGTGCATGGGTGGAGAAAAGAAAAATAATGCCAGACTGTTCGAGAAAGAGGGCGAGGTATTGTGAGAATGCTAATCGCATTAGAAGCTGCGTAAGAGAGTCGATTGGTATAAGCGATTCGAAGGAATACGATTCCCATTAGTACGCGCCTAATGTTTATACATGATCTCATATCGCTTATGTTCTCTTTGAGGAAGCCACGATGAAGTGACCGCATAGCAGCATGGTGCCTAAGTAACTCCTTTCATGTTTTGCGAGACTACACTCTCTATATGCACACGTTTTTTCCCCTTGTTGTGCACCCGTGGTGGCAGTAGTTTGAAAATGCATACTTCAACCACGTAGCGCATTCACTTTATTCTTGCTAGCTGTTGCGCTCAGCTTCAAATCATAGGTTCCAATTTGTTATTGTCGTCTCACTCGCGCGTGCTCTGTAATGCTCAGAGCGTGCTCGGGTGGCGAATCTTTTGAACTACGCCCGACTGTCCCGCGCATAGCGGCAATCCTGGCGGTAGCTGACGCATTTTTTCCATCCTTGACGGACACCGGCTGGCGTTCATCCGCACGTAAGAATCTTGAGAACGGCTTAGCGTGAAAGCTGCCCAGCGCCCACGGCTCCCCGCCCCCCCCCCCCCCCCCCCCCCCAGCTTGCACTTTCTCATGTTCTAGCTTTCATGCACGCAGATATTTCGCTTTCGTCTGTGTACGCGGGCTCAACGCAGGATTTAAAAAACATACTGTTAAGGGGAAAGAAGTGAGCCTTCACTTTTTGTGCACACAGGACACTCAAAGTAGCGCGAAAACATTCTTATAGGGTAAAAGCCCCCTTTCCTCTCCTACCCCGTTCCGGGCACCACTCGTAGAGATACTTCTCCGAATTTTAAAAGCTTTCATGCCTCAGCCAGGGCGAGTTTCTATGCTATTGCATAGAAGAAGGAAAGGCACGAAAGTAAAGCAAAACATGTTCAATCTTTCTCCGTCCTGTTTTTTTTTTCGCTGTTCCTCTCATTATCATGTACCAAGTGGCCCTTCAAGAAACCCTTCTGCAAAAAAAAAAACAACTACAGGAACGATGAGGATTTGCAAGCGCGTCGGAGCAGCTGCCGAGATATGTATTTGTAAAACCAGCAAGAACATGACTGAGATACAAGATGTGAAGAACCCAGTACGAGCGCTGCCCTTCTCGTCATCTGGGTTTGTCGTGTTCGCGCTCATTTTTTAAGTATGCATTGTTCTTAACTCGCCCACCTGTCTATTTCCCGACGCATGTGTTCTGTAGCACATCCATGGGATCACACTGTCGTTGTGCAGTGTTGTGAGGCAGTGTTGTGTAGCGCATGCTCGCAATCCTTATGCCATGTTCGAAATGAGACCTTTCAGAGGAACAGGATGAAATCTGAGTTATTCGGTGTGTCTGTGAATGTTGAATTTGTTCTGCTGATGCGACACTTTTGATATTGACCCAAGCATAGCGTCCCATGGAAGGCTTCCATTGATGCACAAAAAGTGCAAAACGAAAGAAGTTATAAAATGAAAATCAGCAAATGTTACTGCGCGTGTGAATATTTCTTTTACAAAACCTCGTGGTAAATAAAGAAGGTATAGATATGAGCTAGACTGTGGGTAGTTTAAGGTCTTCGAAGGTATAATGCTGCAGTAAATAGCACGTTGCAGGGTTGGTTTAGTTCCAACCCTTCAACTGCTTTGAACCTTTATACTGCGCTCCCACAATTTGAAATGAATGCATGCACGAGTTCACAGTTAGCGAATGGGTTTGCTCGCCATGACATCTGTATTATTCCTATATTTGCTATCCACTGCCTTTGTTTGAAGATACAGCGGGAAGCCTACGTTTTCTCAATGACGATATCTTAAATCACACAGTTGTTTTCGTTCCATATAGGGTTGGCATGTGACACTACAAAAACGAAAAAAAAAAACATACACCTTTTGTTGTGTCCATCAATAAAGGTTGCTGTTGGGTAGATATGGATAGATATGGGATAGAAATGGGAAGTTGCCGTTGGGTAGATATGGGAGACAAGAGATATGGATAGCAAAGAGCCAAAACTTAGTCTAAATGTTGCCTAAGTTGCCGCATCACTGAACTTTAGCGCCAAGTTTGGAGCCACATAGAAAAAAAGTGGTATTAAGAATAGAGCGTTAGTATTTAACAGTAAATATTATGATTTTGAATAAGCGAAAACGAAGTGCAACAATACCATTGTTTTTCGCTATTACTTGGTCTTCAAGCTGCGGGCAAGCTGCAGAAAATAATAAATTATTATACTTTCATTGTGTGAGCATACAGTTTGTCTACAACGAATTGACTTCTTGAAACGATAATTCTAGATCAACAGCTCAGCAGAAATATTAAACGTTAAAGCTGATCTTTACAGAAGTTTTCAATGGAGATACACACAAAGTTACAGATAATAGTAGCCTAACTTCAAGTTTTGAAAGCTTATCGAAGATGAATAATTCAGCTTTATTTTGTTGCTACTATCTATTTGACGTGTTGTATTACATCTGTAGAATCTGGCATAAGTAGTGTGTTATACAGAGTTTCAAGTTTTCGTGGTTTATTTTTTTTTGTTTTCTTAGGGGCTGTTCTTGGGAGTTTACTTTTTGGCAGGAAATTAGACATTCATTGGAGCTCTTAAGTATCTCATTTTCCTAAGCTAGGTGTTTCATTTTTCATAATAGGTTGTCCAATCTGCTCCTAATATTTTATTTTCAATTACAATGTGTCGATTTGTTGCAGATTATTCTGTTTCTTTTTCATCCTTTCACATTTTCATTTACTCTTGACGTATCTTTTGAATAAGGCGGCACTGAACAGATGAAACCATACACTGCACTGCTCTGAACTTGCCAAAGTGGGATATTGGGGTAGAGCTGGGCAAGCTGCTTGTCCTCTCTCATCTTCATGGTGAAAAGTAAATGACATAATAATAATAATAATAATAATAATAATAATAATAATAATAATAATAATAATAATAATAATAATAATAATAATAATAATAATAATAAGTAAAAATGACACGAGGTGTGTCTATTCACAATCTATATTCACACTGATGCGTATAGCATCGACTAAGATGGAGGACAGCACGCTCAACCGACAGACCACTTCCTCTTTGTCTTCTTACCGCTAATATGTCAGCTACGTAGCAATATTCTCAATACTTCGAGATAATATGCATCAAATTATATGTTCACAAGAGAACACGCAAGTACATTAAATCATATCTTTGATGGCTCGAAGGTGAAAAGCCAGAACACAAATGCACACACCACAAATACTTTAATACAGCACACCCATGTTTGTTGATGTTACAACCTTATAAAGCTTGTTTTAATAGACGCAAGAATAATTCACGATGTTTCTGCCACTGATGAATCTTAGCTCCATTTAATTAAGTAATTCCAGCTTTGAAATGCTCCTTGATCATTCAAAATGCTCTTCTAAAATTGTAGTTTATCAAATAAATTCGCATTGTATCAAAATTTACCGAAGATTGTTTATCAGATTTTTTTGGATCAAACAAAAGGACATGAACCTCTAGCTATATAGTATGACCGAGCGCTTCCTAACATGCGCGTGTCCCTCCGTATTTTTTCAGCCGGTGGCACGGGTGCTCCGTGCCTCTATGGGCAGTAGCCCACTGGTGGGGGAAAGACATGTGCATGCACAGGGCAACACGGCCCAAAAATCTGGCAAACAATGCTTGTTTTTGAAACGTGCTTGCATTTTTATCATCCAATAATACGGAAAAATGGTCACTAAGTGCACCAAAATACAAGTACAAGGTACCCAGAACGAAGCCATGGCGCGAGTTTAAATTTTTTTAGCCAGACAGAGTCACAAGAAACCTTTGCGGCTACTTATGACCCAGCCTGACTTCAAAAGTAGCCACCAGCGGCAACCCTGCCATTGCTATTTGTAAGCGCCTCCAGGGACTTGAGAAACGTGATAATGAACCTGCAGGGTGGTTTTACTGCATTAGGAACAATTTGAATCTCCATGCGTCACAAGCAGTGTCTCCCTCTTTGTCTAGCAGACTGGATCCACTCAGTCGCTTTAAACCAGCTGTGATTATCATGTGAAATCAGCACTGCATGCGCTGGACTCTATACCATGAATTGCAAGAACGCCATCGTGAACAGAGTTAGAGTGTACCCTCTTCTAGTACACTGTAACAGAGTTATTTCAAAAAATGAAAGTGAAAGGTAAGAAGGTTGGCCATTTAGATTGCTACCCTGCACTAGGACGGAGGTAAGGGGACACAGGAAGGTAAGAAAGAAAAGAATGACAGAAACAGTAAAAAGAAGAATATGAAGAACACACGCACATGCACACATACACACACAGATAAAGAACGTCAAAGGAAAACTTTTGCGTCAGCACCCTTTTAATGCTCTAAATGCAGCATTTGAACTCACGCTCTGGTACGAAATACCGAAGCTGCAACCTGTACGCCTCACATGCTTGAATAATGAGGTGATGCAGAACGACTTCATGGATGGGTTCCTGAAGGATTCCTTCGTGAAAGCCAGCACAAGTAGACGCATGGCAAATTACATAATGTTGAGAAAATGTAATCAAATTGCTACCCGCCAGTGGTCTAGGGGCTAAGTCACTCGGCTGCCAACCTGCAGGTCGCGAGATCGAATCCAGGCCACGGCGGCCGTATATTTGATGGATGCGAAAATGCTTAAGGGCAGCCGGTGTGCTTAGATTTAGGTGCACGTTGGAGAACACCTGACGGTCGAAATTTCCGGAGCCCTCTACTACGTGCCTCTTATAATCAAATCGTGATTTTGAGACGTTGAATTCCAACAATTACTATTATTAATAGTAATAATCAAATCGGTGCTATGTTACGATCATCGACAATGGTATTCGACAAAATTCAATTTTCGCCCATAGTGCATTTGAAATTGCTGTTTCTGAAGTGATGTATATGTCATTCATACACCCACATACACAGCACTGCTATGCATGCATTATACATGCGCGTCTTTGACGCGAACGCCAATGGTATGATCAACGACAAGTCACGTTTTAGTAGTGGGATGCTGCGCGATGAAAAATAACGTAAGGGTAATCAATGCTGAGAACATTGCCCGCTGCGCCCAACCCATCCTCGCTTTCGACGCTTTTGCTGTACAAGCTGTTTCGTCGCACCACGGCCGTTTTCTGCAAAGTCGGCCACGCTGCGATTGTTTCTGCTAATTATTTGGCTGCGCCGCTGCTATTGCGGATTTGCTATGACAAACACGTGCCGATGAAGCACAGCGATCGGCCGACTACTGGCGTGAGCATTATGCAAGCGTCAGTGTTGCGTTTACGGAGTGTCGCCGAGCGTACAGTTATCACTGCAGTGGCCGGGAAGCCTCCGCACTAAGCCTGTTTACGTTCCACGTCAGCATTCCTCTCTGGCCTTTGCTGTAAGGCTGTGGAGTCCTGAATTTATTTATGTATTTACAAGTAGGAAACTTGCAATCCACCTACCCTTCATAAATGACACTTACCTCTTTGATACTAAATTGGGCCCGCTTTATTATATGCCGGATGTTGTGCGAAAACTAATATGTGATGCGAATTGCTACCGTTAGAATTCGGGAGGGTCAAGGCAAATAGGTGAATGTAAGCTGCACTGGAGGGGCAAATAAAAAAAACGCTGAAAACAAAAAAAGACAAAAATGATTACAGGATTTATTGTAAATTAGCGCAATGGCCTGGTGGATGACCACTTGGTAGAAATGTTTCTTTGTCGTAATACAAATGAAAATTAAGAAAGCTGAAAATATTTTGTTCTGCCTAGATGTTTTCTTCATTTAAAAACTGATTGAAAATGTTCATTTCTCGCTATTCCTTAAATAGTTTAGATTTTGATAAACGTGAAGTTTCAATTCCATAATGACGAAACAGCCGTGTCTATCATTTCAGGCAAAACAAGCGTTCATTCTCCTCTCTTAATGTCGTTCTCGTGAAGTAGATTCATCTGGAGACTCTTGCCCCGCTGCGGTGGTCTATTGGCGAAGGTACTTGGCTACTGACCCGCAGGTCGCGGGATCGAATCCCAGCCGCGGCGGCTGCATTTTCGATTGAGGCGGAAGTGTTGTAGGCTTGTGTGCTCAGATTTGGGCGCACGTTAAAGAACCCCACGTGGTCGAAACTTCCGGAGCCCTCCTCTACGGCGTCTCTCATAATCATGTGGTGGTTTACGGAAGTTAAACCTCACAAATCAATCTGGAGGCTCTTACAACAGCGTGCCTACAGTATCACATTGTAATATTGTTGCGTAAAACTCATGAATTTATTTCAAGCTCTAAATCCTCATAGGTGAGCGCCATTTGTGCATTCTTGTACATGAGCCGCGTTTGTTCAATCTTTTGTTGCGCCAGGATAAGACCTGTGATTTAGACGCAGAAGGAGAGAACGAGAAAGAAAGCTTTATTAGAAAACTAAGATTATGGGTGGGCTTCTGCTCCTGGGCTCAGTAGTCTGCTGTAGCTCTGATGGGCTGGTCACTTTTGGCAGTCAGGATCCGGGTTGAGCAGGGTGCTCTCCCATCACGCTATATTGGTGTGAGCATATGTAATTGCTTTTAGGCAGTGATTGCATGTGCACAACCAACTCGTGCTTCTTAGGTCATCGTTTTCTGAAAATGTGGGCAATCAGGGGTGGAATAGATATAGAATTTGTGTAAGAAATGTGAAACCATCAGCCGACTTCTGTGCATCCTGTGTAACACGATGCCCTGCAAACGTTTGAGAGAGTGAATTGGGAGAGGTTGTCTAAATTGCTCAGGCCTGGCTTCCTGTAGGATACAGGTTACAGGGTGAAAGCACATAAGACGAGGACAGAGAGCAGGCTCAACACACACGAGCGCTGACTTACAATATTTTGAGACAAGCAACCACGTATATAACTAAAAAAAGTGTGACACATCACGTGTGTGCCGTGTGCAAAAATTTTTATATCACGACGCAAGAAACATAATCATCACTAGAAAGAGCAAGTGTGGGTTTGGAGCACATGCATCACCTAACTATCAATTAACTTCGCCTCAAGGATATCGCAGGTTAGCTGATTTTTACTTCTGCTCAGAAAGAAACACTTATTGTAAATCGGGTCGCATGTGGTCGTAACAGTGCAAGATCTACAGTGCGAATCCAGATCATGCACTGTGACGACCACGTGTAATCACATATCAAAGCGACATATTGCATCATTCAGATTTGTTCAGTAAAGTCATGCGGATTCTTAAATGACATCACCAGCACATCTGGGTGCATCGCATAAATACTAACAAGGACAAAACTTGAGTCCTTTTTATCATTGTAAAACAGCGCAAAAAGATGAATGCACGAGATGAAAGACTACACATTCACCGAGTCATGTTCGTCGCCTCTGCCATCTGATTCGTTCTGAGTGGTGGAGAGAAGCGACCTAATCCGGTGACGACCTTTGTTTCATTTACCTCGCCCGTACTCGTCACACACACAAAAAACAGCCATGTTGACGTTGAGTGATGCAGTACAAGAAACCTTTGGTAGAATAACTTTAACACACTGAATGCGCCTGACAATTCTGCACAAAAAGAAGTGCCCTGTTATGATCAACGAGGGGATGGGGGTCTTTGGTGGCAACTCTCTTCCTGACAAGCACCGTAGCATCCTAGAACTTAGACCGAAATTCTGTTTTGAGCCCTACACCATGGCCCTAAATAAGCTGGCTCTCTCTCGACGCATTTCTCATTGAGTTCTTGACCAAAAACGACCATCCTGGCAAAAGACACTTGTAGGACTAGTATCCAAGTAGACCGCGGTCATCTGGCCGGTTGTCACCTCTGGTAAACTATTAGTACAAAGAAGTCCCGCCACGGAAGTCTAGTGGCTAATAAGACCTTGGGAAAAGAAAACGGGAAAGCAGTGTCGTCAAACGCCAAAATTTTAGTGCGTCATCGTGGTCACTGATTCGCTAGCAGCTGAGGAAAAGTATTCGGCTGGCACACGCACGGCAAAAGAGCAATGACGAATTTGACGTAGTCATGACTTATCGTAACGGCTGCAGTGTGGTGACATCGGGGAAGTATAAGAGAGAGGAGACGGAAATGTTGTAGGCCCGTGTGCTGAGATGCGGGTGCACGTTAAAGAACCCCAGGTGGTCGAAATTTGTGGAGCCCTCACCTTCGGCATGTCTCAGGATCATATGGTGGTTTTGGGACGTTAAACCCCACATATCAATCAATCAATCAAGTATAAGAGAGAGGGGGGCTCACGTTCTAGTCGCTTTCAAGGGTGTCAACGTAGAGAAACATGCTTACCTAAAGTGGGCACCTTCCCGTAGAGCCCAGTTGCTTATACTTACTGCGCTGCTTTCAGCACCACGAGTGGCTGGTCAGACCCGACAATGTCTTCAGCATAAATAAAACAACTAAAGCGTTGCTTTCCGATGTACCCGTACTTTCAAGCTCCGACATCGAGTGTCTTTACCACTCGGCTACACACCAATGCTTTAACAAAGGGAATATGTGTACAGTACATCTAAACCACCTGAATGTGCATCAATTGTGCACCACACATGCAGAAAGACAACACTTTCTATTCACATCGTACTGATTTTTGTGGTAACGCATTAAACGTCTTTAGCGGAACGCGATGTAGAGCCATCGTAGAGAATTGCACAAATCAATGATATTTTTTAAGAAAAATCTGATGCCAAACTTGGCTATTCATGTGCTCCATATGCGGCTATTGCATGCGTTGGCTAACGAGTAGAAGCGAGCATGGATACGTGATCTAGAGGTTTGTCATACCCTTCCTTGCTCGGCAGCGAAAAGGCTCGAGTGGCCACTCTTTACGAAAGTATACTTCTCTATGGTGTAAGTGCGGTGAGGTGCGGTGTATAGCGCTGGATCGCGCACGCCAACTTCCACATTCATATAAAGTATATTTCAAGCCATATTTTCGCTGTTAATATCGTGTAGACGATATGCATGTTCCCAAGAATTGGTGCACTGCTTACATCGCCCGCAAAAAGCCGTGTCAGTGCGTTGTGAATAAAACATGTTGATCGACTAGTTGATTCTTATGGCTCATACTATGCAAAAGGTCACTAATATTATGAAAGCGTCTTGCCACGCGAAAAAAATAAGACGTTAGAAAAGAACCTCTTCCTGTCCTCCTGTTCTATTCAACTCGCATTGCGTCTTTACCTTTCTGCAATATCGACCATAAGTTAACATGTCAAGATCGCTTTAAAGCCCCACCGTGGTGGTCTAGCCGGTAGCGGGTTCGAATCCCGGCTGCGGCGGCTTCATTTCCAATGGAGGCGAAAATGTTGTAGGCCTGTGTGCTCAGAATTGGGTGCATGTTAAAGAACCCCAGGTGGTCGAAATTGCCGGAGCCCTCCACACGGCGTCTCTCATAGTCATATGGTGGTTTTGGGACGGTAAAACCCACGTATCAATCAATCAAGTTCGCTTTAGAAGAAATCAAAAACTAAGTTTTTGGCATGACTCCACCCAGGCTAACGTCGCAGAGAAAGTAAATGATTTAGCATCCATAGTACAGATTCTTCGAAGTTTAGAAATAGTCGCAGGTGACAAACCAGGAACTTTGCAGGATTTGGTAGTTATTGAAGTTTCTATTTCAATAAATGAAGTGTATACTATAATAAATACATTTTAGATATGCCTATCAACGTAAACGTAACAGATAATTCAATTTCATAGTTGGGTGGGGAGCTATGTGCTCACTTTAAATTCAGGACAACTGCACATATATATATGGAAATCGTATGCACGGAGAATTTTCCGGAAGCATTTGTTGAGCCACAGCTACAGGCTCATGACGCTCAAGCTTCTTTGAATGAGTGGCAGTTCGTCCAAAATAGTAACGAAGCGCTTCTCAGAAGTTCCTTCAAATTTTCATGGAGCCGAACTTGAGAACGCGTCACTGTATATACCGTGCGAATTTCACACCAAGTAAGCTTACTCGTATCTCTAGTTTGGAAGTCTCAACCCTCGTCAACGAGTATCTTGAATACATGGATATACAACCAAGAATTTTCTGATATCTTTCCGCTCAGTGAACTGCTCAGTACATATACCGAGTCCGGTACCATGTTTACTCCAAGGACCGACACTGATTTGATTAGTCTGCCTCACACGTGTGGCGACACAGAACTTTTTTGCGGCCTGAAGACGCGACGTGTTTACATGAACACGCTAGTCAATTTTGACCACCTGGGGTTCTTTAACGTGCGCCATAATCTGAGCACACGGGCGTACAGCATTTTCACTTCCATGATATTGCAGTCGCCGCAGCCGGGATTCGATCCCGCGACCTGCGGTTGAGCAGCCGAGTACCTTAGCCGCTAGACCACCGTGGCGGGGCTAGGTAACTCCCACTTTACCCTTATCATGTGGTTAGACTGTAGTGCACGTCGCTTGTCATATATAGTTTTTGGTACCACTTTTCCCATCATTGATGCGACAGCCCAGTGTGGGCTCCGTTAAAAGCGGCCATGACTTAGTCGAGAGGAACGCAACGTGGCCCCTCTCTCTCTTTCTTTTTTTTAGCGCCGGTATTCGGAACGAGTACGCCTACTCGTGACTTCAATAACCATCTACCAGTGGCACCTTCAGGCACAGTGACTTCAGGTTACGTTACGGTACAGCTAACGGATTGCAATCATTGGTCACAAATGTTGTCTAAGGGCTGGCCAACACTCAGCTTCAGCCAAAGATGGCTGCCTTTTATCAGCAACAAAAATCCTAGTTAGTACAGAATAAATCTTAGTTAAAGGCCAGTGCACCTATGTACGCAGCAATGGTCGATGAAAACGCCTCAGTCGAGGGTGCGGCATGGTCAAAATAAAAGAAGCACTCGCGGCCAAAAACACCATGATGAGAACATCTTGCGTCTGTAATCACGTCATTAACTAACCTCAAACATTAAACAAATTATCAGGTGGAAGTACCCGGGCCTTAAACCAAGTACCTTCATCAGAGAGCCGGCACTAGAGTTACTGTATATGCTACATTTAGGTAGCAGAGTTGCGGCACTGTTTTCCGAGCGCCACTTACTCGGCCTTTGGCAATTTCAGTGACGCTATCGATCGAGTGTCATCACGTACGTATAAGTGGTTCATTTGTACTGTAGAGAAGCCAACACTACGCAGATAATGCCGATGATCCGCAGATTCCAGGCAGCTCAAGCGTTGTTGACATTAGCTGTAGTGTTTATTCTCGCCTCGTTTTTTGGTACTATAACCATGTTGCATATTAATCACAAGAAATGTCGTAGCAAGTGCATTCTGCGTTAAATTTTACTGCGTATACTTTTAGAGAAACTTGAACTATTGCGCACAGTGGTCACATTTTTGTCACTCAGCGCCATATTATGAAATGAAGATACAAAATATTGCTTCGCGAACATGTGATTTTTTGACGTACACTTGTCTTCACCTAATTTAAAATTTAATTCAGTCGTACGGCAAATATACGCAGAAAAAAAAAACTGCCACTCACGCACGATAACTAAAATTTGGCCGACTCTACAGCCCATGTGATAAGACGCAGGGGCAGCGGGTGTTAGAGAAAGATGAACGCTTGGTTTCCATTTGCCTATCCACGGCACTGCAAAAACTTGCTCTATTTATATTCCCCACAGATTCGTTGAATACGTTATACATGCAAAGTTGGTGAGCGTGAGTCGGCTGCATATACGTCAAGAAAATCTGACGGTTAAAACGTTATAAGTAAAGGGAGAAGTTGATCTCGAATTATTCGAATCGGCAACGTGTTGCTGCTTGCGCGT
This sequence comes from Rhipicephalus microplus, assembly GCF_043290135.1. Lineage (NCBI taxonomy): Eukaryota > Metazoa > Arthropoda > Arachnida > Ixodida > Ixodidae > Rhipicephalus > Rhipicephalus microplus. The sequence goes on from NC_134710.1 coordinate 341,541,768, forward strand.
GAAATTAATGTATACCTTTCAGACTTTAGGCGAAATGAATGTTGGAAGCAACAAAGCAATCGAACAATAATTCACATCAGCTGTCGCTAGTTGAGTTCGCAATACGAGCGTAAAACGACAACCATGTGAAACACGAGCGTCGCATGGCCACGCTTGATCACGATTAATCTCTGCTCGATGCAATTTGAAATTAATAAACTACAGTTAACAAATGAGTCCAATGCGGCGAAAAAATTTCACCCCTAACTTCATCGATCAAGATCAAAAGTTCAAAATTAATTTGATATCTGTGAATGAGAAAAACAGCAGAAAACAAGACAAAGCTAATGTTTGACAACTATAAATATATATCTCACTTGCTAAACGAGCCGACACTTTTGGTTTCATTGTTACATACCAAGAACGTAAGCATGCATAAAGTCAAGGCTTGTAGGCATGACCAGAGCAACCGAGTTTTGCTCGTGTCTCCATAAAAAGGAATGAAAACAAATAAATAAATAAATACAAAAAACGGCAGATCCCACGTACAGTGGGAATCGACGATATGCGAAGCATGAATGAGTAGAGTTGAAATGTCACACTAAAATCAGCACAACGTTACGAAGCGGACGGACGTAGTACACAGTAAACACGGTTAGAAACGTTATTCGCAATTACGCATCTAGATATGATACAACCAAGTCATTTACAGTCGCGTGACGATGGCACCACTAACGTTTACAATACCAGCCCCACTAATTATCGGCTTGTAAATTATGCTATACGTGACTTGCCAGTCGTGATCATTATGTTTGCGCCTGGCATTTGTGGTCGTCGTTCGTTCACGTCACGTAATACCAAATTTGGTATATGTGAAGCTAGTAGTTCGGCCGCGAGCGCACTATGAGCGTAGCATGTCATCATGTTTTACGTCACAGGCACACCATAATTATCATGTTTGGACGCGTAATTTACCTTCGTAGTCTGTTCGTCTCACGTATTACCGAATTTGGCATAGGTGAAGCTACCGAAACAGCCACGATCGCATCATGAGCGTGGTGTGTAGTCATGTTCTTACATGCCACGTATGTCATGATTATTTGTTTGTACCAGTCATATACCTTCGTCATCCATTCACGTCTCGCAATGCCAAATTTGGTATATCGAAAGCTAGTGAAATGACCGCGAGTGCACCATGAGCGTGGCGTGTAGTCATGACTTACATGACATGTATGCCACGTTTTACACGTTAGGCCCTGTCACTTATGTTCCCCATGTAGTCATGTCATACCGTAGCAGTTTTGTAATATGTAATGTGGACGAAACCACAACAAGAGCAGCAAGACCGTGACATGTAAACCATGACTGTCATGAAACACATATAGTGATTTTCATGTTATCACAAGACAATACTGCTCCTCATACAGTCATGTTATGCCGTACCAATTTTCGTATAGATTCCATTATTGAAACGGCCAGGAGAGCTAAATGTCGTAGGTGGCAAGATAGATAGATAGATAGATAGATAGATAGATAGATAGATAGATAGATAGATAGATAGATAGATAGATAGATAGATAGATAGATAGATAGATAGATAGATAGATAGATAGATAGATAGATAGATAGATAGATAGATAGATATGGCCAAAGTCGTCAAATTTCGCTATGAAATGCTTCGCACCGCACTTAACAAAGCAACGCACTCTGAAGCGCGAGCGAGCTGCTCCAAAGCGGACGGTGCGTGACTTTCCCGCAAAATATTTCAATCCAATATGGCATACCTAGACGCAACTCTGCTACCTAAATGTAGCATTTACAGTAACTATAGCCCGCACCTTCACCATGTGTCACGTAGGACTGTGAAGCAAGTAAGGACAATACACTTCATTGGCGGAACTTGTGCCCAGACAGAAAAGAAGTGACGCACTTTTTGAAACGATAGCCTAGAGAGCCACCGTCAGTCGTCGGCAATTGATAAAAGGATCAGCGACGAAATGCTTTTTACAAATAACTTATTTAGAGTCTCGAGGGACAAGGGTAAAAGGAGCTTCGAGATTTTCTCAGTCAAGTCAGTGGCTCCACCCATGATGTGCCCCGCCGCGGTAATCTAGTGGCTAAGGTACTCGGCTGCTGACCCGCAGGGCGCGGGTTCGAATCCCGGCTGCGGCGGCTGCATTTCCGATGGAGGCGGAAATGTTGTAGGCCCGTGTGCTCAGATTTGGGTGCAGGTTAAAGAACCCCAGGTGGTCAAAATTTCCGGAGCCCTGCACTACGGCGTCTCTCATAATCATATCGTGGTTTTGGGACGTTAAACCCCACAAATCAATCAATCAATCAATCCACCCATGTCGACACCGGGAGATCATGACTGTCGGTGACGACAAGAGTATTCTGGACAGCCTGGAGTTGATGCATGAGGTCCGGACTGCGCAGTCACTCATACCATCTGGCCGCATCACGTACAGTGGAGCCCACGTTAAATGAGCACAATCATAGGATATGGTCAAAGGTGTAGTTTTCTTGCACTCATTTAGAACAGAAGTGTTGAAAATCTGAATTGGATCAATTTAGTGCGCTAGTAGTAAGACAAGTGTGTGTCTGAGAGTACCGATAGGGCCCTGTTTAAATTAGGTTCCGATAGAAGAAATTTCGTCCTATTCAGCCTGTAGTGAGAAGCCGCTTGGTTAAATGTGAATAAAGGATATTTAATGAGGCTGCCCTGTGAATGATTGAGCCCGTACGTGGTACGTGGGCTCTCACTGTAGCGAATAAGCTCGCTCATTGGGCTGTGTCCCGAAATACCTTCGACGTGAGCAGAGAACCACGACATATGGTGACTGTTGAGCTCTTTATTAAGTCCTCGTTGCAGGGATTTTTGAATTATGCTAGCAGCTTGGCTTGATAGCCACGCCGCGGTGGTCTAGTGGCTAAGACACTCGTCTGCTGCCCCGCAGGTCGCGGGATCGAAACCTGGTTGCTGCGACTGCATTTCCGGTGGAGGAGGAAATGTTGTGGGTCGGTGTGCTCAGATTTGGGTGCACGTTAAATAACCACAGGTGGTCGAAATTGCCGGAGCCCTCCACTACGGCATCTCTCATAATCATATGGTGGTTTTGGGACGTTAAACGCCACATATCAATCAATCAAGCTTGGCTTGATATTAAAGCACTGGGGTAGGTTCTGACCACCTTAAGAAAATCAGAGTAGACGGTGAAAGGCTGCTTAGCCGCACGAAGGGCCAGTTCTATGATGGTCTTCTCCATTGCATGAAGATGTTTTGTATGCACTTAAGCTGCATTGATTGATGTTCCTCGGGCGTCAACAACAATCATAGCGAAGCTTTCTTTTCCATCGTATGAGACTGCATAGAGAAGGGGGACGTCAGTCGTGTGCAAGCAGACTCTCTACAATAGCCTTTTCACGATTGACTCTCCAACCCTTCTTGTAAAATGGATCGGTGTGTCTCGGAATCGGCTCCTCTATTAAACCTTTCATTTTTTAGACAGAGTGTTCACATTTTGTGGCAAACCTAAGGTTGATGTGCCTGCCTTCTTAAGATCTTTGTTGCCAGTCGTAGTTGACGATAAATTAGTGACTTATGCAGCGTAATGGACCTCAATTAGTTCTGAAATTGTGCTGTGTAATCCGAGCTCTAAAAATTCTTGAAGATGGCGGAAGGCCAAGGAGCCTCGAAATACCGGTTCTGGTGAGTGTGTCAAGCTCAATTTCTTTCACCTTACTGAACTGGAGGTAGTGGTCTATGTTATTAACTTGATTGGTGAAAAATGCGTCAACGGCTCTTAAGAAGATTGTCTTCTTTGCGTGCTCTTGTTTTGCTAGTGGCGCTAGAATTGAATCTGAGTAAGTTGCTGGCCTGCGTGCCATTTTCGTTAAGTGCTTCCGAGTTACATCATTGAACATTGATTAGGAGTCCCAAGCGTTTGACAGAACTCACCATTGAAATGGGCTATCCTTGCTTGGTCTTAGTTTCAACTGGTAGAGACTCCAGAGGTTCAAGCTTTCAAACTCCCTGCTTTGCCTGTCAGAAGGTTAAACATTCAAACTTTGCCGGCGATAACTTGAGCACCATTCCAACCAAGAACTCTTCCATTACATCTAGAGCCGCTTGTGAGTATTGTTCTAAGTCCGCAAGCGAACTTCCCGGAGGGCCTCCGTGCTGCTGAGCTCCGATTCCTGGGAGCACCGCAAGCTCTTTGGGTAGACTGTGAATAGCTATATTGAAGGCAAGATGGGATAATATTGACTCCTCAAGAGTGCCACTATTGGCAAGTAGGTACGTCGCAACCGAGATCGCACCCAGTTACAGGTTTGCCTTTCTGTATGAAAGGTAAGTGAGGGTGAAGTTTTAGAATTTTTCTCATAAATTAAAGGAAGAGGTCTATCCAAGATCACGCTCATGCGACACCATATCAAAAGCCTTGACAAGGTCGAGCGATAATATTCCTATAACATCACGAGAGGGATCCTAAAATACACCAATCTGAATAATTAGCATAGCGTCATGCGTGGAGAACGCAGCCCTGAAGCCAATGATGGGCCCGAACAGTGCATGACTTTCACTGTTGCCTAATTGATACAAGCATCACTGTACATTCTAGTGTTATCACAAGTTGTCGCGTGGGCTGTGGAAGGTACTCAAACATACTGGTCGGGGATACAGTGTTTGTAGAATGATCCGCGTAATTCAAGAAGCGGTATACAAGTTAAAACGTCAGCTGCGCCGAGAAAAAAAACGTGCCACAAGAAAATGAAGAAAGCAGTTTCCATAAACGAAAAGTGCGCGTATCAATGCCTACTATAACTAGGTATAGTTGAGATGCTGCAAAAAACTGAAAACTGTGGAAAACAAATTTATGAATTAAGGTAATATAATGTCACAATCCGTTAACGCGCATAATGAGGTTGAAGTCGCGCCGTGTGGACGACTTCGGATCGTTCGTTGTGCCACTGTGGTGACGTAACACTATTGGCTAGGACCTTATAATCCAGTGCACCACAACATCGATTCATCTTGTAGGGTCCAAAGTATCATCGCAGGGGCTTTGTACTCAGTCCACGTGACCAAATCGGTGTCGAGACATCAACGCGGTCACCGGATCGGTATTCCATGTGGTGTTGTCGAAGGTTGTTGTGACGGCTGTCCACCCTCTATAAAGTTTTAATGCGCAGGTGGGGGAGCTTCGTCGGTGAGCTACAAGAAGGTTGAAACGTCGAGCTTTCCTTCGTTGGTAATGCTCAGCGGCACAGCGTCAAGCGTCATTGCTAGTCTTTTTTTTTTTCGTAGACCAAAAAGTATGACGTCATCTGCGTCTCTTCGGCCATGTTGTATGCAGAGTTCATGTACGAGAGGATGGCAACCCACGTTATGCATCCGATGTCGACGTAGATGGCCATCATGTCAGCGATGGTCTTATTTAAACGCTTGATGAGGCCGTGTGTGAGTAATATATGGTGGTCCTGCGGTGGTTTGACAAGTTTTATTGATTACCTGATTTAGGTCAGCAGTAAAACTGTACCTTTGTCAGTGACGTGGACCTCTGAAGCGGCTTGACGCAGGATAATGTTCTCGAAAGAACAACGCTACCTCGGTGGCACTGCCTTTGGGCAGGGCCTTGCTTTGGCCTAGCCGGTGGGGTAGTCGGTATATAGCTACGACGATTCATTGGTTTTCTGAAGTCGAAGTCTGTAATGGCCTTAGGAAGTCAATGTCGACTTGCGCGAATGATCGGCAAGGTAGTTCGATGAGCTATAAAGGTTCGGCTGGCTAAGTCGATGCGGTCTCCCGTTGTTGAGAGTCTCAGCCAGTTTTTATGTAGTGGGTGTGACGTCGTTCATGAGGCGGGGCCAGTAGCAGTTTTCTTGTATTTCCGTGATCGGGCGGAAAAATCAGGTCTGCAGCTCTTGTGTCGTTTTGCAAATCTTCCATAACCCTTGAACGTGATTGAAGGTAGGCAGTTGGATTGCAGCACAGTGTTTTTCTTTCGAACATTATTTCGGAAGAAAAACGACGCCAGTCCTTGCTGCAACGTGTACCGCAATTGTGTAAAAAGCAGGGTTATGGCCACGCATCTTTTTGTCAATAATGTTGACTGAAAGCCTCTGGTGTTGCATTTCAAGAGATAGTTACTCCATATCATTACTCTCGGAAAAACAATGAGCAAAAGCGCTCCAGCGTAAAAAGCGTTTTATCACTTCACTTTCATTTCTGTCATCAATTTGTAGCACAATGTCTTTTGGACACAGTTAGCGGAGGGAAAAAGGGGTGCTGAGCGAAAACTTTCTTTTCCCCCCTCTTCGGTCTCTGATGGGAGCCCTGCGCACGCCTAGTCACTTACCTGTCCTTTAGCTCCAAACCCCGCCAGTATTTATAAAGTTGAAGGATCTGTGCATTACCTTCTAAAGCACAGTCCCAAGAAATTGCCTATATGCCGAGAAGGCTCCAGTGAACAAAATAATTACGCTGCATGTACATGACAGTGGCATTTCGATGGGATCATGGGATCAAAAATGCTAGAGCAACCATTTACATATTTTGAGGTGCGATTGGTAACAGCTACGGCGTGCCTGATAATCATGTCATGGGTTTGGCTCGTTAAACCAGAGCATTCAACCTAATATACATCGCATGCAGGCATATGAGGTGGGCAGGTGAGATAAAAACGTTTCTAGGGATAACACGCGCGCAGCAAGTACATGACCAGCATAATTGGCGAAAAATGGGTGAGGCATTTGTCCCTGCAGCGGGCGTAGTCAGTCTCATATGTTGATTATTATGAAAGGGATGATAACAGTCAAGCTCTTATTTTTTTTCAGAATGAGTTGATATGAAATAGTTCTATTGTTTCAAAGTGAACTGAATGCGTAAAGCATGGCGGGTTCTCACGCCATTCAGCAATCATGTTGTGAGATGAAAGAACAAGTAAAATTTCGGGCATTCCTGAAATTTTCAAGGTTGTTTCCGAGCACGTATGGCGTTGAAACTGTAACAGTTCCAAGACTCTTAAAATTTTCACGCATTGCATAGACTAAACTCACTACAACAAACGTAATAATCAATCCATCCGACAATGTACGCTTGCACTCAAGGTATCGATTGTATTGTTTATTAACGCTTTTTACTGGTATCAAATGTGCCCTTTCATTATTGTCGATGCTTTTACGATTCGACTAATATATGGAGTTTAACGTCAGAAAACCACAATATGATTATGACGGATTCCGTAGTGGAGGGCTCTGGAAATTGCGAGCACCTGGGGTTCGTTAGATAATTTTTTGATTCAAAAGCGAATATTGTATTTCCTTTCCCACTGCACCTGATATTTAGACTGAAGGCTTGCCGGGCACTTTCTGTGATGCAAGTACGCTCAATGTAATGTTTTCAAAATGAGCTGTTGCATCAGAAGTCAAATAAAAAAGAAATATCAGCTTGTATTATCAATTTTAAAAAGAAAAAACATATATTTTGGAGTTTACATCGAAGTGCACAGATCACTGTCTGTTCACGTGACCAGCAAGGAACAATTGGTAACTCCCCGCAAAAGTGCTAAATGAACATTTCATGTCCTACACTTGAAGAGATATTTTAATAATTAATTAAACATTGGTATGGACCTCTAAATGGTTGAATTTATACAGTACCAAATTAACACTCACAAGAAACACGATTACTCAATATTTGCCTGCATTGAAACAATACCTGAGAACTATGAGAAAGGGCACGCATCCAGATGTTCTGTCGCAACAGCATGCTCAAGAAGTTTGTTGCAGTTCCGCGCTGATATAAGAAGAGGCACGCACGCACGCTCACTTGCTCACACGCATGAACACCTATACAAGTCTATCGAAAACGAAACCTGCCTTTCGTGCAAATTTCCGTTGTTTATTCCTATTTAATTTAAATTAAAATCAACTGCATGTTTTGTTTTAAGTTACATTAGCTCAATATTTTTTTAATAGGCCTAAATTTTTTTCTTGTTGCCAGTAGCGTCAGACTAGCTATAAGTGCAAAGTGACGAATCAGCAAATTCGATTACTCGAACTTATGTATGCTACGAGTTCTTATACTTGAGGTAAACATTGCTGATGCTTGCTCATTAGGTTACCTTGTACTTAGAGTTTACGAAATACTACCATACAGTACATACTTATGCTGCGTTCCCGGTAATCGGCTCATTTTAACTGTAATCACTGAGAAATACGCATGAATTGCGCATGACCATCACACTCTATGACAGCATGTCCGACGCGCCCATGCGACAAAGACAGTTTTTTTTGTCATCAAACAACATACCAAAGGTCTCTTATACAGCATTTCTTGTACTTTCGTGCTCCACAAAAAAAGAGAAAAAAAACAATGGTACAACCAACAAGAATATTACCTTAACCATATTTAGACTGAAAAAAAATCGCATTGTTTGAGCATAGATTGCATGACACTCCATCTCATTTAAAAAGTCTTTTTACAGAATCTAAAGTGCGCTCACACTGTAAACATGGCAAGCAGCATTTTTTTTCTGCCTGCTAATTCATAATTTATATTGATTGCTTTATCAAAAGCATCTTCAATACATTGCGCCTCAATGGCATGAAATTTCATTTTTTTTCACTCTAAGTGTTGTTATTTTTTGATTTGCAACTTTTTAATGATGTACATGCGCAGAAATGGGCTAGGCGGAGTGACAAAATTAGGAAATCTGCAGGCCTAATTGCAATTGGCTCACGCAGAACAGAATAGTTTGGGAATCATCGGGAGAGGTCCTTGCAATGCACTGGACGTAAGACAGGTTGTGGCTCCTGCTGATGATGTTGACATATTCTGGATTTGGTTCTATATTTGAATGCCACGTTGTGCCGCCTTCGTATCTGGTTCCAACTGGCAAATTTCCTTATTCACAAACCTGTGGCAAACGCAAGTAGGCTGACATAAACATGGCTCCCCTGAAAATCTGCTCAGCCCTGTGAGGCCGTTCGATGTTCAAATGTACACGAGAACAATAACAAAATGACCAAGCGTGAGTGCCATGCAGCATACTTGCTATCGTAAACATAGAAGGTTCTACGAAGTTTCAAACTAGTGTTTCGTAAAAAAGTAAAGAAAGGCCAAGCACATATTAAGAATGCCATATAGGAGTGTATATAACACCATAATTTTAAACATTATTTGTTCTTAACACTGTTTTCTCAGACCTCACAAACCAGTATTCGTATATGCGGCACAAGTCTCAGAGGAATCAGCTTAGCGGTTGAAAACTTTAAGAGTTGGAGTGTATACGTGAGCCATTACCGGCAGCGTCGGCGAACACAACTTTATCTTCCTGCTGTACGTCGTCTCTCTCGGCTTTGCGAGCAGCGCAAAGTGAAACGTATATTGCAATATCATTCAAAGCACCATACATTGTGATACTGTATCTACGGATACAATGCGAAGCGCTAAATAAATGCTGAAAGGCTCGAAAAGTTTTGCTCTTGCGTTTCAGAATGATTCTCATGAATAGCTTCGGGTGCAGTCTGCGCTCGAAAAGCCTGTCTGAGAGAAGCAAGCATATGTATTGCTCCGAGAATAACATTTATGTTGACTAAATTAAGGAGTAAAGAACGCACAGGCTGAGAGGAACCGCGACCAAAACAACACACTAACTGTTCAGGCATTCCTTTTTTACGTTGTCGATATCTCAAGCGTGAAGCCTTCAAATTTATTCTTTTGACACCCTGAAAGAGGCACAAGGCTCGCACAACCCTTCGCGATGACGTTCAAAAATTTTGCCTCACAGAATTGTGTTCTTTGTGCAGACGTTCTCATTGCTGAAGTGCGGAGGGCATCTTTTTATTATTAGCTTGACGTACAAAGAAGAGTCTATTATTTTTCTAACAGAAATAAGCCAAAAGTAAGTCGTATTCACATGAGTCACTCACGCTAGAAATATATTTAAGACCAAAGTCCAACCAACCCTGTGCCTTGACATATTAATACATCGTATGCACCCGTTCAATGAGAAAGGGCAGTCACGAACGAGAAGGTAGGTAAATTCAGTTCAAGAAATTCTCTAAAACACACATAAAACGGCTGCTCTGTTACGAATTTATCCTCACTTCGGGCTTAAATTATTGCTTTCTAACAGCAAAGCTGTTCTTACTCCAGGCTTCTCCGTCTGTTTGCGCAGCGGGGATCACGTGACCTAGCAGTGTGGCGAGAGTGAGGGACCCTAAGTAAAGGAGGGCGGCGCCTTGGCGAACTGCGAGAGGTGAGGATGAGCGCGAAGAGTGTCGAGGCTCTGAGGGGGGATGAGCCATCGAGAAGCGCGCAAACATGAGGGGAGGATAATGCTTCTCTCATAGGGCTCAATGGATTACAAAACAATTAGGGAGTTTCAGAATGCCGTACGTTTTTCATTCTCTCGACGAAGAAGCTGGCAGACGTGAGCGTCAACAAATCGGAAGCGAGAGCGGGCATGTCGTGACCGAGCCGACCGCTGTATTCGCTCTAGAGAGGCCGAAGCTAGGCGCCAACAAAGGGAACACATGTAAACATGAAAGTGTGATATAGACTGATGACGAAGAAGCTTTAGCTTTGCTGTTTCGACAGCGCTCGCGAAGTGGAGTTGGCTGGATTTTTTTTTCTCTCACTCACCACTAAAATCGCCATTCAGCCGTATTATAGTTCATATAATTTTCAAAACATAGCACTATCACGTGGACGGGAAGTTGACGAAGGTGGTAGTCGGCGCATCTAAGATGATACTCTTCATTTTTCCAAACTTGTGGTCAGTAATTGAAAAATTAACTACAGCAAGTAATGCATGCTCTACCCTGGTATTGGTGAACAGAGTTTTGACATTGAACGTGTGGTACCAAACAATTGAGCGTTATCGCCTTGACGACAGACCCTTGTGAGAAGAGTCAGTGCTTGAAAGGCGACATAATCTGTCTTCGCACAGAAAATCAGTGAAGGCCTTATTGAACTTTTTGCGTGACAGTGGCCTATTGAATAGGCTATAGCACCCCAGCTCACTTTTCCTTTTTTTTCGCACGTCTTTTTCGCTCTTCGCTTTCTTCGCCACATTTATTCCCCATTCTCTCTCCCCTTAGTTTAGGGTAACGAACCGGATGTTCCAATTTCTGGTTAACCTCCCTGCCTTTCCCTCATTCTTTCTCTCTCTCTCTCTATCGCTGGTGGCTGTGTTTGTTGGAAAATAGACTCAGCTGCTTATGTTTGCGCGTTCAAGCCTAACAGATAATCCTCTGATAATCTGAAATGCTCCTATAGGCATTGTGATGCGGTTGGCGGAAAGCAGTATCTACACGTGGAATGGAGCGGTAAAATACAACATAGGACGAAAGGAGCGTGTGTGGCAATATTCACCAAGAGGTAGGTATTGCGCCATTCTGTCATCAGGTGTTCGTAATTAATAATTATATCTGTAGTTGAATGTCCCAAAGCCACCATATGATTATGAGAGACTCCGTATTGGAGGGCTCCGGAAATTTCGACCATCTGGTGTTTTTTAGCGTGCCATCATACTGACCAGTACACGGGCCTGTAGTTTTTCTCCTTCACCGAAATGCGACTGACGTGGCCGAGATCACACGACGACCTTCGGGTGAACAGCCGATTCCCCTAACCACCACGGCGGACATCAGGCGTAGTTCTCCTAACTCTTTCTTTCGTGGTATTATTCGGGAAATCTGGATTGAAGTGAAATGGCTTGGCAGGTATATTGTTATATAGACCACAGGCGGACACCAGCAGATACGTCAATGAAACATGGCTCCTAAAAATATTTTGTGCATTTTTCTAGAGATGAAGCCTGCATGACGTCAACTCGGATTCAGTCCTTTGACTGAGCGTATCAGCTCGACTTTGTCGAAACAAGGCGACCGTACTTCAGTGTTACTTCATTGGAATTGCGGACAGTTCTGCCTACGATGATCGTCTCCCCTCTACCCCAGCCACAATGAATTGTGCGCACAATAATCTAAACGTTCTCACTGTGCCACGGACACATTTAGCTACGTTGCATATCCTTTAGATATAGTAGCCGTTGATCATGCGCGCACAAATTTTCGTGGAAGACTCTATGCACAATTGCCTTGTGTTGATGTGTGAGCGCCGTGGTAGATGGTCAGAAAATCAGCCGTTGTAAAGCGGCTGACCTTCATCGAGGTCAACAGCATGGTACCTACCTTCAGCAACCACGAACTGTTATGCGTACCCTCCGATGCGCCTAGGCTGAACGCCGTACAGCAATGATTGATGGCGCCTCAACTGCTGTGCACATGCGTCTAGCGCCTGTGTCACAGTCGTGGTAAGTACGGTATCAAGGGACATACTTTTTTTTTATTTCAACTTAACCTGAAAGAAGGTGATTGGGCGGAGTGATCGCCTGCAGACCTCGCAAGGCTAGATCTGCCAGCAACTTACGACGTCCTTTTCCTTCTCCTCAACTTCAAGGGACAAACTGTCCATCATTCAAACACACATAATCGCAACCAGTCCTTCCTCGACGGCGCAACCAAACGCAACCAGTTCTTCCTCGACGGCGTTCAGCTTGGGTTGACGTTGGAGCATCAGCCGGTACCCACAATCGTTCGCGGTGCTGAAGGGCTGCAGCTGGTCTTACACAAAGCTGCCCTTGCAGATGTGGTGCTCTCGAATCCTAGCTAGATCGCCGCAACCCGAATGGTACTCGCGGATCAAGTCGAACGCCTTGTGACGCTGATTTTCCGAGCGAGTGCCCGACAGTGAAGCCATCTGATTATCGAACATCACTTACAAGAGTCGATCACAAACATTGCGCGTAATGCAATGCATATATACTATGGATTTCGTCTATAGGTAGTGACCCACCACGGTGGTCTAGTGGCTAAGACACTCGGCTCCTGTCCCGATGATCGTGTGATTAAATCCTGGCCGCGGCGGCCACAATTTCAATGGAAGCGAAAATGCTTGACGCCCGCGTGCTTAGATTTAGGTTCACGCTAAACAACAGCACGTGGTCGGAATTTCCTGAGCCCTCCACTACGGTATCTTTCATAATCTTATGGTGGTTTTGTGACGGTAAACCCCGACGATTATATATATATATATATATATATATATATATATATATATATATATATATATATATATATATATATATATATATATACCGGGTGTTCAAAATTAAGCTTTATGATTTTTTTAAAATTAGGCGCTCGAAGGCACGTGAGAACCACTTGTGCAAATAAGTTAAGCGGCCAGGGGGACAGAAAGTTAGATGATAATTATCGCTGTCAGCAGCCCAATTAACTAAAATTTAATAATTAACTTTTTACTGGCTGCGGTAAGTTGGCATGTTTATATTGAAAAAATGTAGGCAGTGGTGTTTGTACACAGTTTCAGTTGGAAGATTTTTTCTAGCACGCCTGTGTTCCGAGATATCCGGCTCCAAAGTTTAATTGTCTTTCGCACGATTACGCATGCAAGAGGGTGAGGGTCCGCGCAAAGCTCCTCCCTAAAGTGACGCATCTGTTGCGTGTGGTGTTTAGTGTGTGAAGAGGGTGGAAGCGTAGGCATAGGTGATAGCAATTACCCTTGCCCTCTTCGGCCGTCGAAATCAAAAATCGAAGAACGCTTGCAACCAGTGTCGTAACACGCAACTGCAGAGCCTCTAACGATAGTGGCAGATACCATGCCGAGATAATGGTGCGAGCGGAGAATCTGGATGCCAGTGCGCGTGCGTAATAATCACTAGAGAAGCATGCGTGGTCGTTGCCTGGGCTACGCGAATAGCGTGACTGCTGATGTCCGAGTACTGTAACTTTTATTGAAACAAGAGCAACAACTCCACCAATAATAACTGAAACAGTTTTATCCTTGCTAACGCATATTTCCTGCTGCTACATAAGCATATTTCGGTCATGCACAAATCTCATCGAAACTCTTCACCTCTCAAGACGTCAATGCCCCAAAAAGTGTTCAAAATGCCTGCCTTCGGCAGCAACGCAAAGCATGAACCGCTGTCGCGTCGACTCGATGACTCGGCGCAGTACTTCTGCAGGAATACTCGCACAGGCAGATGTTATCCTGTCCTTCATGTCATTAACATCGCTGGGCTCTGTTACGTAAACTCGATCTTTAACGTAGCCCCAAAGGAAAAAGTCGAGCGGAGAAAGGTCAGGTGATCTTGGTGGCCAAAACATCGCTCCTGCGCGCCCAATCCACTGTTGTGGAAAACGTCTGTCCAACCAGTTCTTCGCCCTGGTAGAAAAATGTGGTGGTGCTCCATCGTGCTGAAACCATACTTGGCGCAGGTCATTCAGGGAAAGACTGCAGACAAGATCATCAATGACAACACCTAATATTTCTTCTGTGTACATCTTTCCGTTCAAGTTGTCCTCAAAAAAGTGAGGTCCGATGATCCTGTCCCCGAGTATGCCGCACCACACATTCACACTCCAGCGAACTTGATGCTTGTGCTGCCTCAGCCAGTGTGGGTTTTCTTGTGCCCAATAATGGGCGTTGTGAAGATTAACACTTCCATTTCGGCAAAACCGAGCTTCATCAGTCCAAATTATTCTGTGCAAAAAGTCATTTTCTTGATCAGTTTTGATGAGGCCCCAATTGCAGAAGTCAACTCGCCTTTCAAAGTCCGCCTCATTTAGGTCCTGATGAAGGTAAACGTGATATGGATGGAACTTGTGCTTTCTTAAAACATTTGTGACTGTTCCGATGCTGCGACCGCACTGATCGGCAATCTGTCGGATGCTGAGCTCTGGCATCGAGGTTACGCACGCGACAACGTCGATTTCAAAGTCTTCATCGACGATTGCCTTCCTGGTCCGTCTCGGAAGGTGGACAGAGCCTGTTGTGCAGAAGCGTCGAAACAGGTTTGTGAAAGTGGGCCTTGTTGGAAGGGGACGGTGTGGGTGGCGAGACGCGTAAAGCTCCATTGCTAACGAAGCGTTGCCATTCATTTCAGCCATTGCAAGCACCACGTCTACTTTTACTTTGGTAGAATACCTCACGCCAGAAGCAGCCATATTAGCTCGAAAGGACTCCACGTGGATTTCCTTGGTAGACCTTCAATGCAGAGACGCTGTGCTCTAACCGGAGGCACCCTAGTGCAGGACGGTCCTGCTAACGCGTTCACAAGAAGATGTCTCAGTGTGATCTAAAGTCACGAAAAAACGTCGCGAAAAATGGTCTCCTGTTATCGCGTTCATCAGGATCATGCGTAAGGCTCATGGCGCACCGCGCTGTCACAATTTGATTTCGCCGGCCGAAGAGGGCAAGGGTAATTGCTATCACCTATGCCTACGCTTCCACCCTCTTCACACACTAAACACCACACGCAACAGATGCGTCACTTTAGGGAGGAGCTTTGCGCGGACCCTCACCCTCTTGCATGCGTAATCGTGCGAAAGACAATTAAACTTTGGAGCCGGATATCTCGGAACACAGGCGTGCTAGAAAAAATCTTCCAACTGAAACTGTGTACAAACACCACTGCCTACATTTTTTCAATATAAACATGCCAACTTACCGCAGCCAGTAAAAAGTTAATTATTAAATTTTAGTTAATTGGGCTGCTGACAGCGATAATTATCATCTAACTTTCTGTCCCCCTGGCCGCTTAACTTATTTGCACAAGTGGTTCTCACGTGCCTTCGAGCGCCTAATTTTAAAAAAATCATAAAGCTTAATTTTGAACACCCGGTATATTATCGTGCTGGTAGCGTAGCGTTGCAGTTCCCTATGATCTTATTGGCGGAACTGTGTTTGTAAGGTACAGTGTTTCACAATTTAGTGTTCCACTGTTTTACTGTGGGCGCATGTGCACCGACAGCTCGATAGTGCAAGTTGGCTTTCCTGGATAGTGTGTGCGGCTCTCGCAAGCCGATCAGTGAGATCTAGAAAGCTTTGCTTTAAAGTACTCAACCAATTAATACATGTGAAACAAAGTTTACTACACACATGACACAACATAAACAATTTTGCGCCCCGTATGTCTAAGCATGAAGTCAGCGACCATATAAGCACTGAAACATCGCTCTTTTTCTTAGCTATCGTTCCATCATTTTTTCTTGCTTTTTTTTTGATTAAGAGGGGAATGCTTTATTATCAACGCGTCGGGGTCCCCCCGTGCTAGTGCAACTGCCACTCAAGGCACTACGCTTCCTTCCTCTATCTAGGCTAAACGTCTCTTATTTCTGATAGCTCCCTGATGGTAAAGCAATTTGTCCGCTCACATCGAAGGCGTCGAGTTATTCAACGGAGCGCCGTGTGCTGTGGAACGATGACGAAGCCACAGATGCTGTTTTTCTGGATAAGGAATGAGCACCATCTACCACCGTTGCCCCCTTCCTCCCTCCCTTATCCTTATCGCCATCTTGGCGTCACATCTACTCATTTCCTCTTTGCGCTTTCCCTCTTTCCCTGGCGCCATTCCGCCTCCTCACGGGCTCTCCGACGTCTCCTGCATACCATAGTGCTCTTGATATTCATGCACGCATGTATGTTTTCGCTGGACACGCGATCACTCTTCTCAGGTGCCATTCTCTTCCCTATTTACTTGCCTGTCCCGCGGATCTATTTCCGCTGCGAGGGATCAGTCTGCACAGCGCCCGTTCATTGAGACAAGAGTGCATAGTACACATGGGGGGGAGAGGCAAAACACAAGACGCGAGGTGCTATGCAAAGAAAAAAAAGCAATAATAAAATCACTGTGACCAGGGCAAACACGGCCACTTCCCTCCACTCAGTTCTCTGAGTGCTTACGTTCCTATAGCTCCGTTGCTTGAGCTATTCTTTGGGACACCATCGCGACACAGCTCTCAGCACGTGGTTCCGGAAACGCATGCATGCTAGCTCTTGCACGACAGGGACATCAGTCAAAGTCGACGTCGCATACATGCATTATTGGTTTTTTTTCCAGTTTGTAGTTGTCGTACATTGGTGTGCCCCTAAGAGCCTTTTTTTTCATAGTCGGGCACGTGGTTTTCTGAATGGTTTTCTATGCGTGTGTGTGCGTGTTACTGTCTGTTTTACACACGTGTTCATGCGTAGTCGCTTTGTCTTTAAGCTTGGTGTGAGCATGTGTTGTATTGTCACTCCGGTAGAGGGTAAGGCTCCCACCTCACTGCGTCCCGTATAGGCAATTTTTGTTCCTCCTGCGATAGCTCAAGTGACGAAAAAACATGTACCTTGTGTTACCTTGTTGTGCTACTGTCGTCTTTGTTTCTCTGCGACGTACTTCAGTTTACGTCGGCCAATTTCTGTCGATGAAAGGCTCTCTGCCGTAAGCAGACGGAGTAGTGGCTGGAGTGATTCGTCTCCCTTAAAGCCTTCGAACACCGTGTCTCTCCTACTTCCACAAACTTATCCAGTTGTTACGTATGTATGTATGTATGTATGTATGTATGTATGTATGTATGTATGTATGTATGTATGTATGTATGTATGTATGTATGTATGTATGTATGTATGTATGTATGTATGTATTGTTGCGAACGACGGACCGATCCCACCGCTGCCACCACTGTTGCGAACGACGGACCGATCCCACCGAAGCCACCACTGTTGCGAAAGACGGCGACGCCGACACGGCCCCGAAGGCGCCACTGCTTTCAACTCCGCCGGGAAGGTCACCAGCCGTTTGGTAGCGTATGTTTCTCAGCCCGCGACTGCTTCTGCGCAGAGCTGATAAGACGAGCGGACGAGACGACGGTGAGTTAAACAAGGTTTATGTACAGCATATATACAGAGGCGTTACAATTTCGGCACTGGGGCCGACAGAGACTCGAAGAGCCGAGCTCTCCTCTCTAACACATAGGTCAGCTTTTCGCCTAAGACCGCCGACTCCCACACATGTCGGCTCTCCGACATGGGGACTCCTCTCTCATAGGACCTCCGATCGCGACACGCCGCAGGGCTTCTTTTATTTACACCGGGTCCAACCAAAATGTCCAATCAGAAGCGCCGCTGGTCGTCAGGGCAGATTCCTCCAATGGGGTTGCCGCGCCATGCGTCAGACCACCAGACACGAGGACGCCGGCTCGCTGTCACGTGCGCAGCTGACTCAATGCACGTGGGCCAGAGGCGCCGCGCGTGTTCACGCCGTCGAGTTGATCGCGCCAGGTGGACTGCGGGCTGGCCTTGACCCAGATTGCCTTTTTCAGAGGCACGGACATTTGACTAGGACTCGCTGGCATAACAGCACCCCCGCCGCCAGACAATGCACCGGAAAGACGAGCTGCTTCCACGGGGCTCGGATGTCAGGTGCGCTCGTTCGCCAGGTCCTTCCAGGTTCGCCTCCAGGGCCATGGGGAGAATACCGCTCCAGACTGTTCCGGGAACACATCCCATTTTTGACGACGGATCCCAGCTCCACTGGCTTGTCGCCACAACTTGTCGACCAGCTTCACTCGTCTCTTCTGACCATCTTCGGTTTCAGCACTTGTCGATGGTTCTGCAACTTGCCAAGAACGGATCGACAACAGACAACACACGACACACGCAAGTGCCTTCGGTCACCCAACAGAACACCAGACAAAGTATAGTACAACATATACCTATCTACGTGTCTATCGGAATTTTGTTCCCTCTACATCAAGAGGCACATGTGGGACATAAGACTCTTAAAGTAAGAACTTGAATTTTTCACACTTACAACAACGCAACGAATTAGAATACCACATAAAGTTGGCCCCTTGAGATCACTCTGAACGAGGGCGCTCAGCCCAGGTCGTGATGAGGTAAAAATTTCGCCCCGAATCGCCAGCCAGAAACCGAAAGGTTGAGAAGTTACTAGCTGGAACGCACTGCTCAATGCACCTGCATTAGCGTTTACCTTTCTTTTATTTATTTTTTTTTGATAGCGAACGTCAAAGTTGCGCTGTGGAGCAACATGCTCCACCTCAGTAACCGGCCACTTTTACGCGACGATACCTATGCGGCACCAAGAGCGGCTCACACTTGTGACGTTGCACAGGGGAACAACGATACGACTTGCTACTGATTGACTCCTCACCGCTTAGCTCGATATCGTGTTCGATCACCGTCGTGTCTCCGGGACGGTCCGACAACACATACCCAAACTCGGAAACAATCTTTCTCAGGTCCTCTTTCTCAGGTCCTCCTTCACTTAAGCTAGGCTCTAGGTTTATCTGCTCCCGGATTACTTTTGATCCCCCTTCAATTACCTCACTAGAACTCAAAGTTTCTGCTTCCTCTTCCTTTGAAGCATTCAACAACAGATTTACGACCGCTTGATGTTGAATGCATGGTTTCATCAAGTTGTAAATTTTGTCCGGCCGCCTTCCTAATTTCACTTCATAATTTGTATCGCAAGGCTTCGATAATACTTTGGCGGGCCCTTCCCAATCAACCTCAAGCTTGTTCCTTTTGGACGGCTGCAGCAGCATTACCTGACTCCCTACTTCAAAAGCACGCTTCTTCACCGATTCCTCGTAGTGCCCCTTCGACAGCACTTTTGCTGCGTTTTTCTGGCTTTCCACTCGCGCTTCAATTTGGCTTTCCACTAGCGCTTCAATCGAGAGATCCTCACGCTGCTCTCGAATGAGCGTCTCTCGATCAACTCTCGGCAGCTCGCTCCAACTTTCCGCTACAGGCGAGAGCGTTCCAACCCTCTCGCTCTGACTCAATGGCGCCATGTCGTCTCCCCTTTCTACGGAAACCGCGCCGGTCGGTTCGGCGACGGGCCGCTCGCGGGACTGCTCACATGACTCATGCGGAAACTTTCCTTTCTGGGGTTCCGTCGACCCGCCGACAAGGTCACTTGAGAGTTCACCGCATTGAACCAGATCAAGCTGCCGCGATAGCTTCCGCGCTTGCGATCGCGTCAGAGCCATGCACACTAAGTTGGGGAAGAACGATTTGCCCTGCTCTTTGAGAAGCTGCTCTGAGTGGTTGGAGAAAAGATAAGGAAAACGATCATTTAGCGCGGCAGACACAGCCGCTTCGGTGCGAGGCTCACCGAACGGGCCTTTAATGACAACCGTGGCGATTGGTAAGCGAACACTCTGCTCCTCGGCGACCTGCCTGATCCACGCGCATTCTCCTGTGAAGTCATCCGGAGACACCAATGAAGGATGGACAACATCCATGGTTGCCGCTGAGTCTCTAAGTGCTCGGCACGTTTTCTCATTCACCCTAATTTCTTGGAGATACGGCTCCAACAACCGAATGTTTTTTTCTGATTCTCGGATCGTTGCGAAAGCAAACTTTTCCTGAGAGTTTCTCGCGATGTGCCCTTCCTTTTTGCAGTTGTAGCAGATTAGCGGCTTCCGTTTGTTTTCCGATTCAAATGCCTGTGTGGTAGAAACCTCACTCGATTTCTCCGCTTCTGTTTGCCCTTCCCCTACACTGTCCTTCGTAAGAGACGGGTCCTTCTTGAAATTACGGTGCGGATCGGGTCTCCGTTGATCAGGTTTCTTTGAAAAGCCCTCTTTCCTTTCATCCTTTTCAACGCGCACTGCCCTGCTATGCAACTTTCGGCGAGTATAATACTCCTCAGCTAACTCAGCTGCCTTGTTTAGCTGTACGTCCCCAAGTCTGTCCTGCAGCCAAAGTTTGACATCCTCCTCGATGCAGCGGTAGAATTGCTCCAATGCAACGCATTCCACCACTTTATCGCGGTCGTCATAAACCCCTTCGCCCTTGAGCCATTCAATTAAATCGGCCTTAGGACGAAACGCGAAGTCAACATGTGACTCATTCCCCTTTTTAGCAAACCGGAACCTTTGCCTGAAAGCCTCGGGTGACAAGTTATACCGTCTCAAGAGCACTTCCTTAACCTCGTCATATCTCTCAAACGCTTCCCTCGACAAGCAAGTTATCGCGTCGGACACTTCGCCGGGAAGAAGAGCTAACAGGTTCCGCGCCCAAAGAGACCGCTCCAAAGCATTTCCCTCACAGACGTGTTCAAACTTGACGAGATACTTCGCCATGTCCTCGCCTACTACGAACGGTGGCAGTTGGTCCCGAATTCTAAAACCGCTGACCTGAATCGTCGGAGAAGCTACGCTAGGCGCCCGCGAACACTGTAGAATTGCCAATTCTATTCGTTTCAACTCGAGGCGCTCCTGTCTCTCGGCTACCTCACGTTCACGAACTTCTCGCATTTCGGCCTCCTCGCGGCGTGCTTTGATATCCGCCCAGGCCTCATCGACTTCCTCAGCCGACACTCCCTCATCCTTCATGATCTCAAGGATCGCTTGCTTTCGTTTCGCACGGCCCAAAGTAATGCCGAGTTCCTCACAAAGTTCGATGAGTTCCTTCACTTTAAGGTTCTCCATCGTTCACACTAGCCTCTTGCTGTTTGCCCCTGTTAAGAATCTACTTGCCGTACTCACTATAAGCCTACTAGCAAGACGCGCAAGCAATTTTTTCACACTCCCGTGTTTACCCCCTCCGCATTAACTTTGGTTTCAAAGCACTTCGACTTTGCTTGAAACGATCAAAGCTCCCTTCAATGCTTCACACAGCCCTTCTCTAAACTACTACAACCTGAGCTAGAGTAGTCTGGTGAACTGAGGGGAAAACATCAGGCACTCACCGCATCAATGTCGCTGACGCCGGCCGATCCCGCAGCTGCCAACCACTGTTGCGAACGACGGACCGATCCCACCGCTGCCACCACTGTTGCGAACGACGGACCGATCCCACCGAAGCCACCACTGTTGCGAAAGACGGCGGCGCCGACACGGCCCCGAAGGCGCCACTGCTTTCAACTCCGCCGGGAAGGTCACCAGCCGTTTGGTAGCGTATGTTTCTCAGCCCGCGACTGCTTCTACGCAGAGCTGATAAGACGAGCGGACGAGACGACGGTGAGTTAAACAAGGTTTATGTACAGCATATATACAGAGGCGTTACAATTTCGGCACTGGGGCCGACAGAGACTCGAAGAGCCGAGCTCTCCTCTCTAACACATAGGTCAGCTTTTCGCCTAAGACCGCCGACTCACACACATGTCGGCTCTCCGACATGGGGACTCCTCTCTCATAGGACCTCCGATCGCGACACGCCGCAGGGCTTCTTTTATTTACACCGGGTCCAACCAAAATGTCCAATCAGAAGCGCCGCTGGTCGTCAGGGCAGATTCATCCAATGGGGTTGCCGCGCCATGCGTCAGACCACCAGACACGAGGACGGCGGCTCGCTGTCACGTGCGCAGCTGACTCAATGCACGTGGGCCAGAGGCGGCGCGTGTGTTCACGCCGTCGAGTTGATCGCGCCAGGCGGACTGCGGGCTGGCCTTGACCCAGATTGCCTTTTTCAGAGGCACGGACGTTTGACGAGGACTCGCTGGCATAACAGTATGTATGTATGTATGTATGTACGTAGTTCCCTTAAGCGTTGATTTATCGACGAAATTATTATATTCTGTAGCAACATACAACCTGATTTCGCAATTTTCGTTAAAGAGGCCCTGCAACACTTTGCATGGTCAGAAAACACTGCCTATCGCTGGTCGAGTTTCCTGAGAACGCGCGACCAAGTATTAAAGCACTACACAAGGTCTGCAATTTACAATTCAATCTCAGAGTAAGCTAGAAATCACTCCCTGTTCATTCTACAAATGATTCCTCATACTCTAATAACTGCACCGTATGCCCACAGTCAACGGCCATTGGCGTAATTGAGCTTTGTGTACGGCCTAGTTACTTTAGCCGCGGCGAGATGCCACCACACGCCCGAGCACGCGTTCCCACTGAAATTCAGGCACACGTTCAAAGAAAAAAAGAGAAGTGAAATGCTCAAGATGACGACGCGTGCTAACGAAAAGGTCTATATTCTTTCCCCCTTGTCATCCCCCTCCCTGCGTACCTTTCAGTGCGCTCACTACTACAACAAATTCCTGCAATACGCTAGTACTTCTCGGATTCTAAAATTATTCATGGCAGTTGATTCATGAGGCAATCAGATTTTCAAATGAAGCCATTTCATGATTACATAAAAAAAGTGTTGCAGCGACACCTTTATGTTGTCGCTATAATAAAAATATTTGTTAAACTCCACATAAGTATTGTATAAATTTGTTGATTGATTTAATTGATATGCGGGGTTTAACATCCCAAAACCACCATATGATCATGAGAGACGCCGTAGTGGAGGGCTCCAGAAATTTCGACCACCTGGGGTTCTTTAACGTGCACCCAAATCCGAGCACACGGGCCTACAACATTACCGCCTCCATCGGTAATGCAGCCGCCGCAGCCGGGATTCGACCCCGCGACCTGCGGGTCAGCAGCCGAGTACCTTAGCCACTAGACCACCGCTGTGGGGCTTATATAAATTTTTATTTATACAGTAGTTTTTTATATGAATCTTTTTTTAAATAATACTACCAGTGTGTTTATAATGGGACATTTCGCGCTTTGTATTGATTGTGTTGCCTCTTTCACCCCAAAGTGTGTATATGCAAGTTACATATCTGTGGTGATGCTGTTCTGCGACATTTTATTATAACTTTAAGGGTAGACCTATCTCCAAAAGTAACCCCCAACTAAGGCGCTGTAAACATATGTAATAAATAGAAACTAATAAACAATATTCCGGTGTACGTAAAATTTAAGAGGGCATACGGTACACAGTAAAAATTTTTACACCCAGAAGGGTGTAAATGAGCTTGTCCCGTGGACGACACCCTAAGGGTGTTAATTCAGCACCTTCCAAAAAGGGTGCTTCTTCATGCACCCTTAGAATAGGGTGTACATGTAAAAAAACTGTAGGGTGTTACAAAAACACCCTTAAGGAAGGGTGCCTTCGATGTCCATCACTTTTTTAGCACCCTCTGAGGAGGGTGCGAGAAGGGTGCACAAGGGTGTTGAGTGCCCGCCATGGCAGGGGTGCCAGTATTCTTTTAGACTGCACTAATAGATATCAGCATGCACTGATTACACACTACTTGAAGAAAGTGGTCTTGATTATCAATGGTGCACCACCTGTCGAGCTCCATTCATTGCGTCTGGGCAAAAATATAAACGCGTACTATCGTGTATGAACTTCTGCTGGATCGATCTATACTTCAAAGTATATGCATAATGCGCGTTACAAAAAATGAAGCCTTGCTGCCCTTGCATATTGCGTTTATTTAATAGGCAAATAAAACATAAACTTTTCTTCTGCCACACAACTTTTTCACCAGATATACGTTTACGTATACGTACACTACACATGCAACACCTCAAATGTTTATTATATTTATTCAGTTTCACTTCGATGACAATTCTTTGCAACATACAATTACACTGGTTTCAGATTAGTATACTGCTTCAAGTACATAGAGACTACAAATGAAATATACGCTAATATATCCCTATAATTCTTTCAAGTATCTACAATCCCAGTGGTTTCCAGTTTAATACTCCTTCATGTACACAATCGGTTAATAGGAATGAAATACAGGCAAATATATACTCATGATTCTTTCAAATATATACAATCACCATGATTTCACTATATACGCCTTCATGTACACAATCGTTCCCAAGAAGTGATGCACACAAAAATATATATGGATAGTGTTTTCAAATGTATACAATCACAGTGGATTAAGCTTTGTATTCCTGAATGTATAACAATTGGTTATGAGAAATGATGTACATGCAAACATATACGAGTTTTCGCACATATATCTTTAGCGAATACTTAAGAAACCAATACAATGATCAAAAACACAATAAGCTAAAAACGAACACAAAACTGAGTCAAAACACACAAAAAACAAAAGAGGTAATGCATAATTATGGCTAATGACACAGCTGGGTCACTTTATGCCAAATGTCCCAGCCATTTTGGCAACCATCTCAAATGTATTCGAAAAACTCGTGCTGCATTGAAAATAGTGAACTTCTGGAATATTTAGGAGAGGAAAAATATTTGGTCACGTGGCTGCCCTCTGAACTTCCTGGAATGCCGTCTAGGTGTTGTATGTGAAAAATTTTATTTTAAAAGCACCGCTCCTTCTTTCAATACGAAACTCGGTCTACGTGTTACGTAACAAGAGCTTAATTTGGGAGAGTTGGTTCATCGTGGTTGTGTGCTAGTCACAGCGCGACAAATTTAGGAAGAGACAGAAAGGACAGGAAAGAGCACCGACTGTCGACTGAATTTAATGAATGTGCTACGAGCGCTTTTATACGGAGTACAAGAACCGTATTCATGCGCGACGACACGTGTGAGCACTACAAAATAATCTTAACTGTGAAAAGAATACTCCCTCTCGGAAAGGATAAGTGAACGTGTAGTGATGCACTGATCATTGGTTTACCTGATAAAAAATCCTTCTACAAACGTTAAATTGGCATTAGGTAAACCTATTCTTGTGACGAATGGGGCAAGATTGACTATTCCTGTTGCTGTTTAGTACACACACTTTTGAAAGCTTGCAAGGGGTGGAAAACAACACGCTAATATCATATCTGCTGGCTATTTTTTTAATTGTGAGACACATGATGTGGTATAACATGCAAAGGTTTTGGTCATTGTTTTTTGTTGGTCCTGTCTTCTTTAACTTTCCTTTCTGCAGGAGGGTTTCGCAAACGGGTGTGATGATTCTGTTGGGATACCCAGCATCTTTTAGTCTTTTAATCTGGTTTTTAAACCTGACCTCACCCTTGTGCTAACATGACTTCTGAAGGGTGGCCTGAGTACATGTGGTATCAATTCCTCTTTCTACTAATTTTGAATGCCCACTATGAAAAGGCAGAACATTCTTAGCACTCCTGGGTTGATAGCACCAGCCAATACCCCAACAGCATCATCACACTTGTTTGCGAAACCCTCCTGCAGAAACTAAAGTTAAAGGAAACAGGATTAAAAGAAAAAGAGAATGACCAATCACCTTTGCATGTCACACGGTACTATGTACATAAGGTGTCTCACAATTTTAGGAAAAGAGCCAGCAGATATGACATTGTTGTTTTCTACCCCTTGCAAGCTTTCAAAAGTGCATGTACTTACAGCAACAGGAATAGTCAATCTTGCACCATTCGTCGCTAGAATAGGTTTACTGAATGCCAATCTAATGTGTATGAGATACCGCTAACACGTGGAAAAGTAAACATAGGACAAACTGGGCAATGCTTCAATGATCAAGCAAGACAGCATGCTTTAAATGTTAAGAAGGGCTATAGTAGTCTCATGGCCGGGCACCGTAAAGAATGTAAGTGTAGTCCTAGGTTTCATAAAACACGGTTTTTGAAAAAAAAGCAAGCAGAAAAATGAGAGATTTTAGAACTTTTTATTAGGAAGGCCAAGGATCAATGCATCAGTACACCTTCACTTATCTTTTCCGAAAAAGAGTATTCTTTTCTCGGTTAAAATTATTTTGTCATGGTCACACATGTGTTGTTGCAGATGAGCCCTGGTCTTGTGCTCAGTATAAAAACGCTCGTAGCACCTTCAATAAAATTCAGTTGACAGCGCTCTTTCCTGTCCTTTTTGCGATACGATTTTTATTACAGAAAAAATTTCATTTCAATTTAGGTATAATGATGAGTTTTCATTGTATCACAACATGGAGCAAATTGCATCTCAATACGGACCAAAATCACAATTTTGTGAAATTCGTGATATTTTCTCGTATATTTCAGCAGCTTGAGAAGTCTAAAGATATTTTTTCCTCATAATATACCTTCTGTGGAGTAAGTATTCACTGCTCAGATATTCATACAAAGTGCAAAATTGCAATAAAAATGCAAACATAACACATTTTGGCTTTATTCTTGGAAGCGAATGTGGCAAAAAAATTGCACTATTATTATTCAGCTTCAAATACCTTACAGAAGCACATTTGCTTAACAGGTAGACCGAATTTGCTTTAGAAAAAATAAGCGGTAGTTTTAAAACGAAATTTTCCACAAACAGCACACAGACGGCATTATGCCAGGAAGTTATAAGCCAGCCACATGAACAAAACTTCTTTTCTCGCTGAAATATTCTAGCAGTTCACTGTTTTCAGCGCAGTAAGTCAGCACTTTTTTTTTCAAATACAATTCAGATGGTCGCCAAAGTGGCTGGGACGTTTGGCATGGAATGGTCCAGCTATATTTAAGCAAAATAACTTACACAAATAACAATGTTTGTTCATCTACCATGACCACACTAGAAAAAGTTGTTCAGGCATTGTGACACTAAAATTTTCAGCGTCGTACTGCCTGAACAACTTCTTTGATAAACTCCAAACTCACGCCGAGAAAAAGCCGCTCAATCACAGTGGATGTTAAAGGCCTTGCGGCCATAGACAATGTTGAAAATAAAAAAAATCAACTCATCAGTGCTGTCACTCCTTCTTCGTCATTACTGACACGGAAGATTTTTCGGTTATCCATGTGGAGGTTCAGGAAGTAGGCTTGCTCTAGGCTGGGGCCGGGGGGTAGACTACGCAGGACGTCAGCGGCACCCTCCCATCCTGCAATAAGAGCAAATATGACTCCTCTTAAAAGGATGTTCGTGCTGTTCTGGCAGCACCATATATAAAGAATGTGTAGTGTGTATCCTTCGAAATGGCGTGTAATTGACATTACACTGAACTCGAAGCATACAACCCATACATTCCAATAATTTCGTATGATAAAGATAAGAGTTTTCGAGCATACAGCTATTTCCCGAAATGAGATGAAGTTTAAGACTACAGCTTAAAAATGGCACTTACGAAAGCCTGAACTCACCTAAGAGTCAAATTCCTTCTAGAGTAGTGAGCCAGTGTGAAAAAAAATTCCTAAAGTACAACGTTCAGAACATGTAACATTAATCAAAATGCACAAGAAACTTACCTCTTCATGTACAAACAGTGAAGACATCTCTGCTTTCTCTTTTACATGAGAACAAATGATCTTGGGCGTGGCACTAGCGAAGAGGTCTGCAAAAAAAAAAAGTAAAAGATTTACTGACTTTAATCACGCCTCTAACAATCTGAGGAATTGTTACAAGTCACCAATCAGTGCAATTCTGACTGCCTCTAAAAAAGCATCAAAAATGAACAATTTTCTCGTTCTTTCTACTCCCACAAGAAGCTCCATCAATGGAATCTAATCCAAATTTGACGCTGTGCTTCCTATTTGCCTGCTTTCTAGACGTAGGGCTGCGAACATGTGTTTTGTGCACCTAATCTAGCACAGAAATTCGTCATCTATAATTCAATCATCTTAATTCATTGTAATTTGATAAAAGATGTGATAGCTCGTCCAGTTTTTAAAGAGTTGCGGGCCTGCAATAGGCACTGCCTTGCACGTATGAAAGTACTTCTTTATAAAAAAAAATTCAAAGCTTGCTTTCAGAAAAAGCGTCTGGCATATTTCGACAAGCAAGCCCATCCAATGATGGCAGTCAGGGGCACGCTATTAGCGATTATTGACTACGAAATTTACAAACGTAACCCGTGCCTAAATACTCAGTTATACACAATCACGCAAGTAAGAGCGCTCGAACGACACCAACGCGCGCGGACGCCGACTACGTTGCAGCAGCCATGGCTTATGCTAGAGCTACCGCACATAGCTCCAGCAGTCACGTATACTCTCTCGATTCTGTTATAACGCCGAACATTATCGCAGATGAAAGCGAAGCACGAAAACAGCAAACAGAAACGAGGGAAAACAACGCACGGCGATGGCCACAACAACGCGCCTTTGGAAGTCTGCTAGATCTTTCCCTGTTGCTGATGGCACTTGTCCTAAATAGCTTAAAAGACCGAGGCGCACGTGCTGGGAGCATCGCGGCATATCAGCACCTCCAACTATACCGTCTTTAAGCAAAAAAAAAAAGCCATTTCGTACAGTGCGCCTCTGTACATAATTCTTGCTTTTTCATTCTTTTTTACGCTTACACCTACAGAAGCATGTTGCACATTTGAGTATTAATAGAAATGTTATTACGATGTAGCCCAAAGCACATCTTAAAACAAAATCAATCACTTTGTGCAGTGTAGAGACAATGTGCGATCAGCAACTAATCCCGCCCTTGTTAAGTGATCACATCACTCACTGTATGAGTGATGCAGGCACTTACACAACATCGCGCATAGCAGTGTGAACTCGTTAAGTCACACGTTTAATCGGGCATCTGCAACAGGCCCGCGAACGCATGCTGTTGTAAATGGTTGGCAGCCTACTTCGGCAGAGCTGCTGCAGGCGCCCAGCTATCGCTGTATGATTACTACCTACGAAAACAGTACACTCACCGTTAACAGGCCCACGTTGTCCGTGTCCGGCACTCCATGAATATTCCTTAATCCGAGCGTCACTTCGAACACGGTGTCATGCGTGACCACCATTGAATATGCGCCTGTTCGCTAGCACACACACAGCGGCCAAGACCCCAGACCAACGCAACGCATTTGAAAGACGATGAGACAGAGAGAGCGACGTTGAGATAGAGAAGGAGGAGGCACTGGCGGCGCCGCAGCTGTCGACGCTGGTGTTCGGTGACGCAACTATTCGCTTATCTACGCCGCCGTTGTAGGAGCAACGCTGGCCGTGGTGAGCGGGGTGGAAGGGGGGGGAGGAGCTTGAAACCCGCCAGGACGGCGCCGAAAGGCAAACGCTATAGCGCATACGGCGGACGGCCGTTCGTCCCGGAATGACTCCTTGTAAATGGCAACTCTCCTTCCAGCCAGTCGCACAGCGACGCAGGCTATTTACCAGCCTCGGGTTCTTTGAGTATTTTGACGGAATGCGATTGCAGTGGGCGAAAAATAGTGAAGCAAAACTTGCGGAAAACAAAGTGCACCATGGAATGACCAGAAACAATAATTATTTCGTCCTCGGTGGCATTAGCGGGAGAGCATCGCTACACCTTTTTCCAGAGAAATTTCTTTTTGCTTTGTCTGTGTCTGGCACTTCCGCGTATGGTGCCGCAAACTCTGAATGCGTAGTCGAAGCTGGAACAAATTAATCCACAGTCGCGGATGTTTAGAAAGCTTGCACGCACCACGAAACGTGCCGAGGTTGTTATAACAAACTTTTTGCTGACCACATGATCAGCACATAAGTCCATATGGTTGCCCGAAGAGATAGCTAAGCACCTGTAGCAAAGGCAGGGCGCGTTCTTGTTAAACTTTGTTATTATAAACGATGGTTGTGCATAAGTGCAGTGACAGCTTTCCGTGGGAATTGTTCATAACCCACGTTTTCGAGCGTAGAAGCACCTCAGCGTAGCTAATCAGCTACCACAGCAAGTTCGTAAGCAATGATCAGGTACGAAATTGTGCAGCTGCACTGTAAACCAAATTACACCCATATAGGTGTTTTATAGTGTCTATAACTCACACCCCAACACCCCACGAAATGGGTGTATCAAGCAGGGCTACACCTATATCGTGGGGCGGATTTCCGAATTTACACCCTATGGCACAAACATTTCTTCGGGTGTAAAGACAAATGTACACCCAAGTGGCCTTAAGGGAGTGAGGGTGTAAAAGCGAATGTACCCAAGTAATCTTAAGGGCGTAAGGGTGTAATATTGCTATGACACCCTAACACCCTTAAAAAACAAAAGTAGTGTAGGGGTGTAATTGCTCAAACAGCAAAAAGGGTGTGGGGGTGTTCATGCTGAATAATGCCCCAACACCCATGCAAAAATACCATAATTCGAAAGTTACCCCTTTCCAGTAAGCCCCTGTGGAAGCACGTGAAAGCTTACCCTTTAGCTAGACCTTTCATGAGCAGATGTCCTATTGTAGTGGCTCCTGCCACAGTGTGGTAATCCTGGCCTTAGCACAGCTTTTATGGTGCATATATGAAGCACGGCATATAACACATAATCCTAGCTTAATGCAAAGGCATCACTCAAAATGAGCTGCCACACATAACACAACGTTCACAAAGTCATGCCATTGTGCAAAACGAAATCAAGCTTTATTTTATTAGGCACAGAGAACATACAGGATTCAGAGACAAATTGTACCTTAATCAAAAGCCTTTTTCAATTGTGCAATGCAGAACGCCATTTGCTACAAAAGAAGACCGGAAATCAGACGTCAATGGTACGGCACGGAGCTCTAACGACCAATGCAAGCATATCAAAGTACAACAAAAGAGCCTTTATTTGCACTTAAAAATGAAGAACTAATTTTAACACCCTTCAATGCAGCACAAAAGTACAGTGCAGTGAAGCATACAAACAGCTAGAAGAGTAGTGTAATGCAGCATGCCTTATTTCTCTAATATACTGAAATAATATATCAATGCACACTACAATTGCCACATTGGTACGCCACAGTTTGCATGTGTTGTGGCATGCCTTATGCATATTATGCAAAGCTAGTGGTATTCTAATGAATGTAATGACAAAACCGTCTTAAAATGGCATTTTCATTTCACAATAACCCTTGTGTGTTCAGACATTCAGAATACTGGGGAAATAATACAGGAGTGAAAACAATAGGCAAAATTAGAATAGCTTAACAGTGTCACTAGATACAAACCACGCAGAATAATTGATTTAAAGATGTAAAATATCAAGTGCATCACATAATATGTCCCCCTGAAACAATGCAACATCAAAGAACATAAAATGGGCACACAAAAGCAGGGTGAAAGAGTAACCGCTTACAGCTAGCAGAGGTGGAGCAGCCAAGCTATCATCTGGAGCAATATTTTGGAGCATCATATCTTGCTTTTCTAGGGAAAAAATCTAAATTTGGAGCAGGTTTCAGGAAAAACAAACACAGCATTTTGAGCTTGAAATTTCAAATTTACAGCATTGATTGATACGTGCAGTTTAACGTCCCCAAACCACCATATGGTTATGACAAACGTCGTAGTGGAGGGCTCCGGAAGTTTTAAACACCTGGGGTTCTTTAACGTACACCCAAATCTGAGCACACGGGCCTACAGCGTTTCTGCCTCCATCGGAAGTGCAGACACCGCAGCCATGATTCGATCCCACGACCTGGGGGTCAGCAGCCGAGTACTATAGCCCCTAGACCACCGCGGTGGGGCTCCAAATTTACAGTAGTACAACAAATTATACTGAATCACACACACAAAAAAGTATATGTAGAAATTATTTGACATACGCTAATTCATTCAAAATACACGAGAGTGCCGCTATTTCAACAAAAGCACTCTTGAACTGTCCCACAGTGCAAACAATGCTATCCTCCCTATATACGAATGCTCCTCGACTCAAATCTCATCCTTCACTTGTACTAGCTGAGCACAACGCCACCGCTTGTCTAAAAATGACGCTGCGTTTCTTGAGAATCGCAGCAGATTATCCCTGATATTGAGTGACTTGCTCTGCCTAGAGACTGCGCTGGAATCAATTTTCTCAAGTCAAGGTGAAGCATTTAGTGAAGGGACGTTCTAAAATACGGGTGCAAAACTCGCAGTAGCATTTGGTGAGCTTGTCTAACTGTTTAACAGGCGACCCAGAAATTCTAGATATTCGTAAAGGAGGAGCTCAAGGGGGTGGCGAAAAGAAAAAAAGTGGCATACGATTTTCTTTATCGTCGCTTAAGGCTGCGAAAACCTCATAAATCACTCTGAAAGACGGCCAGCACTTATACTAGTACTCGTTATTGAATGGCATCTGCATGGCAGAGTAATATAGGGACAAAAATATTTTGTGTCCTGTAAATCAAAAAGCACTTTTCCGCAGAGCGAAAGCGTATTCTGGCGAAAGCGACTTAAAAAGCGTTATATGGACGTCATAGAAAGGGGGGGGGGGGTAGAACTTTTTTTTAAACCGTTCTACTCTTTTCTTTTGCTGTGAGGTTAGAATATAGTCAATTAAAAGTTATAATTACGGTTGGCACATCTGTATTAGATTGGATGATGATGACCCCGCCTCGATGGTTTAGTCGCCAAAGTACTCAGCTGCATTTTTCATGCAGGCGAAAATGCTGTGGATTCATTTCCTTAGATTTGGGTGCACAAGAACCCCAGGCGGCCGAAATTTCTGGAGCCCTCCCCTAAAGCGTCTCATAATCAAATGGTGGCTTTAGGACATTAAACTGCACACATCAATCAATTGGATGGTGATGCGCAAACTTAAGTTGAATAATGGATTTTATGTTTCTTAATAAAATTAACAATACTGAGAAATAATTGAGGCTGGTTGGGCATTTCATAATGGTTTTGTGCAAAATTAGGAAATTGTATCCAATTGACACAATTGGCACGGCTGCTGTTCTCTTGAACATGCAAATATGAATACGAAAATATCATGTAATATTTTGCTACAGACATTAAACATGTGCTGTGAATAGACATGAATGCCTGAATTGAATAGTCAATTTCACGTCAAAACCACGACCGCACAAAGAAAACACATGAACAGGACGGGTGCTCACTAGCAGCTGTTTGTACCTTATATTCATAATATACTATATATTCATACGTACAACCTTAAAAAGGTGGCGAGCCGACATGAAGTACTGATCGTGTTCGTGCCCCTAACAAACTAGCAAAATTGCGCCGGTGCATCGCTGAAAATCATGCTGAGCAGCTGAAAGACTGTAAAAAGAAGCATGCGTGGCCATTCACGATGTCTGCTACTGAAGTGGTTTACAAAATACCCTTATCGTGCAGAAAGAGACATGTTAGCCAGACGACGAGGCGCTGCGTCAATGATCTAGCGAGGGAGCACGCCATTACGGCAAAGAATAACGACGGTGCCCGTTCAAGAGCACATGTGACTTCATGTGGATTCACACCAAGAGCCATTTTGATGGGCTTTCACAAAAGAAAAGGGGTATCAATTGCGTTAGCAAAACTTAACTCATCATGTATGAGCTGGAAGCACGGTATCTAGCGATCATGTGTCCTATAGCGTGTTTAGGTAAGGGACGGCCCGAGTAGGTTGCACAAGCGTTGACAAAAAGTGGGTTTATATCAGCCTATTTCCTCAAGAAATCAACAATTGCAAATGAGTGCCCATTCCGTTTATGTGTTTTCTTCGTTTGTGTGGTCGTCGTTTTGGCGCAAAACTGACTAATATTTAATGCAAACATGCACCAACTATCCCAACAGCAAGTTCTACTACATATTAATGCTACTGCTGTACATGTAAACAACAATAGCACGTGCAGTTAGTTCCCTTAGAACTGTGAAAAAAGCGGCACTATACAGTGCCTCAGAGGAGGCACTTTCAGTATATTTTTTGGTAAATAAAGGGCTTAATAAGCATAGGACCTTTTTCTGTGTTCATGACACACTGTTAGGGTGATTTCATGCTAAACGCCCAGCCGTTTTGGCGACCATCTCAAATGCATTCGAAAAATATTGTGCTGATTAACTGTATTGAAAGCAGTGAAACGGTAGGATATTTCGAAGAGAAAAAATGTTTGGTCGCAAGGTTGCCGTCGGAACTTTCCGGGATGTCGTTTGGGTGTGTGTGACAAAATTTATTTTAAAAGTACGTTCTATACCAAACTTGGTCTACATGTTGAGTAAAGATTCTTGTGTAAGGTGTTTGAAGCTCAGTAATATTATTGCAACTATACTGGCACATATGCTTCTAAGAATTTATCCAAAATGTGCTATGTTTGCAATTTCTTTATTGCAATACTGCAGTTTGTATGAATATCTGTGTAGTGAGTACCTACTCCATGCAAGGTATATTTCGAGAAAAAAATATTTGACACTTAACAAGCTGGTAAACTTTATGAGAAAAAATTATAAATTCTACAAAATCGTAATTTTTTATCATAGTCAGATGCGATTTACGCCATGTGGTGGTTTAACTAAAAGTTACCTTTATACATATATTGAAAGCACATGAACACTTCTTTTCATATACTATCATTGAATTTTTTGTTTTAAGGAAGAAAATATTTTTTATATTCCCATTGGTGCCTATCTTCCCATTTCGTCATACAACAGCTGCCACCTTGAAATTTCCTATTTTCGTCAATGGGAAAGTTCAAAACTTTTCTTCCTTAAAACAAGAAAATGTAATGATAACAATTGGCACATGAAAATACCTTTTTTTCCCTTACGATGTAGGTTTGAAGGTCATATTTATTTGGACCACTCCACAGTGCAAATCGGGTCTCAATATAAATGAAAATGACGATTCTGCGAAACTCGTAATTTTTTCTCGTAATGTTTAGCAGCTTAAGAAGTCTCATAATATTATTTCCTCAAAATATACCTTTTGTGTAGTTAGTATTCAGTAGTCAGACATTCATAACACATGTTGGCTAAATTCTTGCAGGCATAGTAGACGAAGAAAGTGCTTAACAGCGCAAATGACAAGAAAGAAAAGATGAGACGAGAACAGAGCCCTGAACAAACAACCAAAGTTTATTGCAAACCAACTGCAATATACAGAAAACAGAATCTGCGCATAACCACGCATTATAAGCAGAATTGCACATACATGCACCATACGGCCTACCTTATCGACAACCGGTCATATAAGTGAACCCCAGATAACTAACTTCACAGCAGTTAAAAAAATTGAGGGTGCGCTAATACAGGAAGCGCCAGGTTCTTGAATATAGAAAGCTTCACTAATCTCGTGCTCGCGCCGATTTTTATATCCCCCGTAATCAAACACTTGTCAAGAATTGGCTGTCAACAAGACTTATTACAATGGTCTACCAAGTCGCTGGGAAGGAAACCTTTTAGAGAGTTAGCGTGCTCCCTCAACCGACCATTCATGCATCGCGCTGTTTGGCCGATGTCCACAAGTAAATAATATCTTGTAGAGAATAGCTAAAACACATTCAACATGGTGCATAGCGTATTTCTTAGTGCATGCTTCTTTCTCAGGTCCTTCGCTGTTGACCCTGCGACATAGGCCAGCGAGCT
The DNA here is from genome assembly GCF_043290135.1 of Rhipicephalus microplus. NCBI lineage: Eukaryota > Metazoa > Arthropoda > Arachnida > Ixodida > Ixodidae > Rhipicephalus > Rhipicephalus microplus. The sequence continues at coordinate 341,577,534 of NC_134710.1, forward strand.
TGTCGCGTGCGCACAACGCAACTCTTACACCTATTTTTCCAGCGACCTTCTTTAGCCTATGGGAAACTTCGTGTACGTAGGGAATAACAGCCTTGCTAGAATGAGGCTTGTTGAGTTAGCTCTTGCTTTGTGTCTCATCAGGCAATCTTAGTGACGTTAGGAGAGTCTCGGCAATAGAAGTTAGCAGGGGATTAGAAAAGCCTGCTTGTTGAAGGCAGTGAACTTAGAACGAGAAACTGCACTCTATCTGGCGGTGACAAGAGTCAGTTAGAATTGCCTTTAGGCAAGAAAAAGATGCTTCGCTTGACTAGCTTAGAATTAGTGGACGTAAAAAGAAGGCTTTTCCTTGAGAAAGGTTCGTACCGCCAATATACATGGTCAACCAAAAAAGCATTTCCAAGTCAAGGCATCGTAACTTGTCGTCATGAATCGAACTCCGACTTTAATTCCAGTTGCACCATTTCACGCCAAAAAATGTCAAATATCTCACCGGTGCAGATGTGTGCAATGTCTCAAGTTTAGCACCGGTTCTTTGTGACTTTTTACTCGCGCGGTATGAAAGAAGTCTCATGGCTAACTTTGATCACACGAGTACAGTTAAAGTGTTCGACTACGTTGACGACCTTTTAGCGCTTTACCGCATCGATCAATCTGACCTTCGGCGAACCACCGATGAGATATTTGACGTTTTCGGGTGTGAAATGAAGAAACTAGAAATAACGTCTGAGTTTATTTCTGACGACAAGCTATGCTGTCTAGAATTAGAAATGCTTTTTTTTTGTTCATCATGTATGTTGGCGGTACGAGTCATGCTCAAGAAAGAACCTTCTTTTTACATCCGCCCATTCTAAGCTGGTCAAGTGAAGCATCGCTTTTTCCTGCCTAAAGGCAATTTTAACTGGCTCTTGTCACCGCCAGATAGAGTGCAGTTTCTCGCTCCAAGTTCACTGCCTTCAACAAGGAGGCTTTTCTAATCCCGAGCTAACTTCCATTGCCGAAACTCTCCTAACGTCACTAAGAGTGGTTGATAAGAGACAAAGCAACAGCTAACTCAACAAGCCTCATTCTAGCAAGGCTGTTATTCCCTACATACACAAAGTTTCCCAAAGGCTAAAGAAAGTCACTGGCAAAATAGGTGTAAGAGTTGTGTTCTGCGCACGCGATAACCTCGCTGGGCTATGTCACAGGGTCAACAGCGAAGGACCTAAGAAAGAAGAATGCACTAAGAAACACGCTACGTGCCATCTTGAATGTGTTTTAGCGATTCTCTACAAGATATTTTTTTACTTTTGGGCATGGTTACATTGGCCAAACAGGGCGATGAATGAATGATCGATTGAGGGGGTACGCTAACTCTCTAAAAGGTTTCCTTCCCAGCCACTTGGCAGACTATTGTAATAAGTCTTGTTGTCAGCCAATTCTCGACAAGTGTTTATAAGTGTTTATATAAAAATCGGCGCGAGCACGAGATTAGTGAAGCTTTCTATATTCAACAACTTGGTGCTTCCTGTGTTAGCGTACCCTCGATTTTTCTTAACTGCTGTGAAGTTAGTTATCTTGGGTCCATTTACATGACCGGTTGTTGCTAAGATAGGCTGTATGGTGCATGTATGTGCGATTCTGCTTATGGTGCGTGGTTATGCGCAAATTCTGTTTTCTATATATTGCAGTTGGTTTGCAATAAACTTTGATTGTTTGTTCAGGGTTCTGTTCTCGTTTCTTCTTTCCCTTCTTGTCCTTCGCGCTGTTAAGCACTTTCTTTGTCTACCATACAGCACCAACCAGTCGTATCAAGCACATTGTTAGTCTTGGAGGCGTATGTGCCAGTGAAATTGCACTAATATTACTGCGCTTCAAACACTTTACACATGAACTTGTACTTAACATGTAGACAAATTTTGGTATCGAAGAAATGAGCAGTACTTTTAAACTACTTTCCCACAAACCACACTGAAACGACATTCCAGTAAGTTCAGAAGGCAACTACGTGACCGAAAAATTTTTTTCTTTTGAAATTATTTTACTATTTCACTGTTTTCAATGCAGTAAATCATCACAATTTTTTTTAATACATTTGAGATGGTCGCTAAAATAGCTGGGATGTTTGGCGTGGATTGACCCATTAGTGGATCAACCTTTTAAGCTTGCGACATTTAGGCCATCTCTAGTTTTTCATACAACTGTAACATTATGCATTGTACACAGTTTTCAACACGCACTGCTGTTGATCTGATGGCAAACTGATACTTATATTGAAAATATAAATAGGTATATAGGACACATAGCTTGAGATGAAGCCTTTCCCATCAGAGGAATGTTCCTAAAATGTACAAGATATTTGGTGCACCCTATGAGTAGCGTCCACCACTGCTGCGACCCTTTGAGTGAGGTCGTGAGCCCGGAACAGCTGCTTTCAGGCTGTGATGAAGAGTGCACTGCATTGTCAGCACCCAGTCCAACGTAGAAGACGTAGTGTGCTTTCCTTTCAACATTCTGCATGTAAGAGATGCACAACATTCAACTAAGCATTTAAAAAATACTGGGAACAATCAGAACCTCATTATGATGTGTCTTATAATAAAAAGCTCCAGCTTCTCCACTTTCAGCTTTACCACTATTCACTTTTACGTTTACAAGCATCTGTGCATATTAGTGTACGAATGCAAGCGCCATGCTTGAGTATGGTTTTTTCACCACCGTGGTGGTGGTGAAAAAGTGCTTCTCTCTTGAATCATGCACCTACCAAGAAGCTTGAAATATACTGGGAAGCTCAAATTTCAGCGTTTATACCAAGTTTTCTTGCTAAGCTAGAATACCCTAACCAATAGGCCACTACAATGTTTGATACAAAAAATTATATAAACCCATTCAGACAGAAAAGTAGCAATATTTATCATTTACTTTGAAGGATCGTTGTGTAGACATGTACACATCACAGATGTACAATCTACTGTGTGAAAATAGTGTAAAACATCGAGCAAGCCCCAATATGGAAGGATCAACAGCACTTAAAATATGACAACTGCTGCTGGAAAAACAGCACTGTGTATTTTCGGAAGCTCACCTCTAAATTTCTTCTCCAGTTACATAAATTTGGTGTACTCGATAATTTTATGTGTTTCACAGGTTGCTTATTGGTCAACAAAATGATTACTTTAGGCCACGAGTAAAACTGACTACTCTCAAGAATAAATAAGACGTGCTAACCCTATTCTTCGAGTGCATGCATAAGGAGCTCATTCGCAGTTGAATTTTTTCAATTCATAAAAACAGCCATGCAACAGATAATATATCACAAGTAAGTTAAATATATGCTCAATAAGCTCTGAACTGTTGGACCATAAATATGTGTAATTTAAAAAATGCACGACATATTGGAGAAGTAGCTAACAGGAATATATGCATGGAGGGCTTATTAGTTGGATCAGTGTCCTTATATTCGTAAGGATGAAACCTGCACAGACAAAATGCATGAAACAGACAAGAGCTGTTAGGTCTGCCTGCTTTCATTTACAGCCCACCTGTGTCGCCATCCTCATTTTGTTTTTCGCGAGCGTGTTCTTTAGTGGCTAACTATGCCTACACCATTATCATCTGTGCTGTATCAGTCTAACTGAAAGTTTTGTGTGCGTGTTTGTTGGTACACTTTGGCTAAGCTTTCATGTGTAACCACATCGCAAAACCCTACACCAAAATATACAGAAATATTCTATTCTACAATATTCTATGTGCCGCAGTACAATGGTGCAAAAATGCAAAAAGATGTGTGCAATTGAGTGTGGCTGTTCAATCCCTTATTGAAGCTGATCAATATTACTATATCTTGATTATTTACGATATACTAGTATAAATATAAACAAACCAAGCAAGGCATAAAAAGCGCGAATCACTAAATTAACAAGGTACATATAAATTCTTTGGTTAGCTGCACGATTTTTAACAAAACACGTCACGCCGCTGCAAAGCGCAGGCATCAAAGAGGTACTGATACAAAGTTTAAGTATTTTTCAATTGTTGCTTTAAATAGCGTATTTACTTGCATTAAAAACGCACCCCTATCTTCAGTCATTGAAATCTGGATTTTTTTTTTCTCCCGCGTAATAAACGCGCCCCATTTGTCCACTGCAGTCCCGCTTACTGACAACTGGCGCCTCTTTTACCGTTGATCTGCTTCGTTTTTATTATTATTATTATTATGCCATTTCTTTCGCCCACCTCGGCTCGCTCAGCCCCCACCCCCCTTGTTTTCTCTCCCGCTGCCAAATGCCATAAGGTTTATCTGCGCGGGGCTTATCCCCCCGTTTTCTTTAACCATGCCCCAAAGCGAGGTTCACGAACACTGCGACTGTTGAGACATCGCAGCTGATAAGCACACAGCGAGCGAAGGTCACGAAGCTACCGACGCCATGAGACGGTCGCTTCCTGCAATTACGAGTATCGCGGGCAAATCGGGAGTTGGCAGGCAGGCACGCACTTCTGCACTTCGTCGTTCGCATACACGAAAGCTTACCTTTTCAGCAATAGCACGAAATCCAAAAGCGTTCTCCATGTAGCTCCCAGCGTACAGTCCGTTGATTGCTTGATCGTAAACACTCTGCTTGCGGCGGGCACAAGCTTCAACGAAAGCCGTTGACAGAGGACACACACTCCGCCGCACCGAAGTTGTTCTGTACTAGCCGACACGCCACAGATTGCAGTGACACGTACTGTATCCACTGTAAGCACAAGTTAAACTGTGCAAGCCGTATAAGTACGCGTCCCTGACAAAGCAAGTGAATAGTAAAATAATAAACCACCGTCAGCCTGCAGCAAACACGCACACGACATGTTACCACCCAATTCAAAGTCTGCCTGTTGACGATGGCGATGCGCAGTTGCCCCGAGACCTGAAAACAGAAACCGAAACCGAAACACATAGCAGTACCGTTTTATGATATAATTTCCAAGCTATGTCAAGCCTCCAAGATATAGTGTAATATTTCATGCTTGACAACATATTTATTTGCTAGCAGAGCTTCAAAGTCTTTTTTTTTCCACTGACGTGTGCAGGTGGCAAATGCGTAGCCTTCGTAATGTAAATTTTTTTTTCCCGGGTGAGGCGTTATTGCGGCGTTGTTTCGACATTTCGGAGTCAAAATTTGTTACTTGCGGAACGTAGATATAAATAAAAAGTTAGGGAAGGGTGGCAAGGAGGTTGTTCCATATTTGACACATCTCCCACCCTTTTTTATGTTCGTTTGAGGAGATATTTTTTAATTCAAAATGGGGCAAATCTAGAACCGAAACAAGCTCAACTAAAGCTGCCTTGACATATACATACTATCAACGTTCTTCTAGAACAGTAATATTTATAAATAATGTTTTAATATTACTGTTTTAGAGGAAACGTGAGCGCATGTATGAGCCAATTGAGTGTCATGTGAGCTACTTTCGGGTCAGGATTTGGCCCATTTCGCAAAAAAAAAAAAAAAGAAAAGAAAGCTTGCAATTCGGATCCGCACGTATGCAACTACAGGCAAAAATTTACATACAAATTGCGCCAGGCCCCCTTTTTTCCTCTTTCTGTTCCCTTGCACGCATAAATCCTAGCAACACCCCTGCTGTGCTATTAGCGTCTTTCAAATAACACTCTGCCAATCAGCAAGAACCGGGGGCTTTGCTTTTTTTACCGACAAAGTATGAAGGACGCTTGCTTTTATTTCAAGTCTTAAATTTTGTGTGAGCATACCAATGTGCGATTATCAGTGCATTGTAACGCGACAGTAACAACTGTCAATTACAATGCTGCAATTAGTAAACTACTCTCCTTCTTTGTGGCATGGGCACATTGCGCTAGTGTTGTCTACGATCGTTCACGTGTATATTATACGACGCGCAAGCGTGCATTTCAAGTAAATATAAAAAGAGCACTAAGTGCCCACAGAGTGGTGCGACCCATTGGAAGAGTTCACCCGTGCTTAGCGTATGTGCGCCAAGCTTGTCCTGCGGCGCAGCATGCGTGCACAGCAGCTGCATCCGAGTAAGCTTAGCCTGTTAATTGCAAACATGCCTAGTTCCGTGGCAATGCGAATACTACAAACATTCAATTTGAACTGACCCATGTTCATAGATCTAAATATAACTCACTGAATAAATCAGGGACCCGTGTATTGATGCGAAATACTTCAGTGTGAGGAAATATATGGACCCCCATTGTAAAAAATTGGCCCCGTATCTCCATGTTTCTGCAAATGTCGTCAAAAGACGATAGTCTTGCGTGTGGAGAGAGTGAACAGGACATTTATTTGGTGTTCTGCGCAAGAAAGTCGGTGAGTGGTATTCTGTAGGCACTGCGTTTGAGTGTCTCGAGCGTACAGCTAAGGCGAAAAAGAACATCAAATCATGTCACACGTGAGACATGAGCGCCATCTGGCAGTCTTCCTAGAAAACAAAGCGTGTGGCTTTGGTAGGGGTGTGCCCGCCCATCTTAGAGGTGATAAGGTGTAGAACGCAAGGCGACGGGTAGAATCCACCACCTTAGCAAAGCGTTGGAAACGCTCCCTGTTCCGTGCAAGCATTGCATGGTCAGCGCAGCGTGATAAGCGCTACGGCCCTTAATATTACTAATGTATGCTTTTTCTAGTAAAAGACGCACATGCAGAATATATACGTGTTGTTATGGTGGCACAGACATGCGCAATCATGGCTTTTTAATTGACGATTGCACAAGCATGAACGCTCAATCTTGAGCAACACTGGTGAGCGCTGCGGATGAGGTCGGCCATTTCAAGTACCAGATGCCGTATAGAGTGGACAAACCGACAAATGTACAGACAGACAGACAGACAGACAGACAGACAGACAGACAGACAGACAGACAGACAGACAGACAGGCAGGCAGGCAGGCAGGCAGACCAAAATTTTTGCGTTGAAGGTCCCCAAAAAAGACTATCGTCTTTAATAAATCAGGACCTCTAGTACAAAAAACTTTGTGTGATTTCAAATGAGAAAGCGCGCACGATAGCCTGTCGGAAACCGTGTGTAATAGTTTCATGTTATGTTTAAGTGCAACATAATCTCTTTTACTGTTGTCTCTGTGAGAATTAGGGAAGAATGGACATAAGCGGCAGCAAAATATTTTTAGTAGGAATCCCAAAAAGTTAACCCATGAATTAGGTCATTGAACATGTGAGGAATCTTCTGAATATAATAAATAGGGGGTGGTTTAATAAATATAATACATAGCACGATATATTTTGGCGAATGAATTATGGGAAATGAAAACGAATGCCGCAACATCGATCTTTTCACCAGACTTTTGGCATGCGGTTTGATTGCATCCGTTGAGATGTGATATGTATTGATGCTCTAAACTATATACATATATGATAGGTGTAACGTTCAAGGAAACACCCTTGGGTGTAATTTGCTAACATATACCTACAATACACCTAAAAATGAGAAATGGGCGTACAAAAGGTGGAATTGCAGAACTTACACCCATGCGGATAAGTTTGGCAGAAATAATAGGTGTAAGATGGGTGATTTATTCAAAAATCCACCCTTAAGGGTGTGAAATTATTTGCAGTGTGTTTTCCATGTACTGAATAGTCCGTGTACAGTGCGTTGACCACCGCCATTCCTTAAGCCACCTCCCATATAGACTCCCAGTCTGAACAGGTGTGGGACCTTAAACAATAAGAAGCAGTGCCTCCCCCCCGCACACACACACACACACGAAATTCGAGGGTGCTCGGGCTGATACACACGCATACTTTTTCACAGGCGCACACACCATATACACACATACGGCCACACACACACGCGACCGTAAACGCACGCATGCATGGGCGTACACATGTGCACAGGCACGCTTAACACAAGCACGGACTCGCACATACGCGCGCACGCACACATGCACGGGTGTACACACAATCGCGCTTACACGCACACACACCCACCAATACTCGGGCGAACACTATTTGTGTGTATATAATCCATAGCAAACATGCAGCTTATAACCAACGCTAAGGAAAGGTTTCGTAACATGGATTGCAGTTAATTGCCATTATAAATGAAACGCGATTTGCTTCTGCTGACATTCTGCTGTATTCGGAGAGCACCTTCACACATTCTAAGTCAATTAGGCCGTCATTTAACGCAACGTCCACATATTCGTGCAGTAGCTGCGCTGCTCGGCCGCCAATCCGAAGATCGCGGGTTCGATGCCGGCCGTGGCAGTCGAATTAAGGCGGAGGCGAAAAGGTAGAAGCCTTTGCACTGTGAAAATCTCTGCAGCCTTCCACTACGACGACCCTCATAATCATATCGAGGTTTTTGAGACGTAAAATCCCAAATATTATAATTATGTGTTCTTCTTATGCTGCATATTCCATCTGATGAATCGGCACCTACACCCTTTTCAGGCACAAAAGCACCCTTAGAGCCTATTTTAGGGTGCTATTGAGGCAAGCACCCTAACAAAGGGGTGCTTTTTTTTCAGTCGACCATTTATGGGTGTTAAAGGGTGTTGCAAAGGGTGCTTTCTCGTAAAAGCACCCTTTTTACACCCTTTTGGGTGCGAAAATTTTTACTGTGTACGAAAAATACGCAACAACCGTCTTTCATCCTCAACAATGGACACCTTGTAAGTTTGGCTTAGTTCAAGAATTATACAACACCAACATGTCAAATACTTTCTTTGCTTACTGTACAAAATATTACACCATCTTCCGCTAAAGCAAACCACGTTTAGATGCGGAAACAGCGGGTGCTAATGCCTACTCTGGCGGCGGCGTGGACGCTGGCGATCATCACGGCGTTGTGCAAGAGAGAAGCCTGCGGATCAAGGCGCGAAACACCCAGCGATAGTCTGGTGTTCCCTACTGGAACATGCCAATCGCTGCTAATGTTCAATGATGAAAGACCCTGATCGGACACAGGGACGCGCAGTTCGTTTTCAGTTATCACACGCGCTGAGAATGTATATTGTTGAACGACGTACAGGAAAAATCTCCGAGCAGCACTACTTTGGAGATCCAGATACAGTGCCTATATATACAGGGTTGCCAGTGAACGGTTGTGCAGCGTGAGCAGTCGGTCTTTTCAATCAAGAAACTCGCTAGCACATGCAGGAGAGATAGGGGGGGGGGGTACGCGCATGCACAATGGGGGCGGAAATGCTGTGGCGAGGAATGCCTAAGAAAAGAGAGGGGGGAGTGAGCGTAGGCTAGACGACGCTGCCCACGTCGTCAATGCTGCCGGTAAACTGCCAAACATAAAATTCCATAGCACTTCTCGGAAACCTTATGAAAATGATGTCACATGACTGTTGATTTCGTTGTCAAGTTGGCGAAAGAAGGTTCAACTCATATTACGCGCCAAATGAAGCCCTGGAACGTACTTCAATCTGTGGGGTCCATAATTTTGCTAATGTTATCATTCCTATGCAACTGGGACGAACCTGAAGCTTTTTTTGTTTATTCTACATACAGTATATAAAAGGTTGGCGCCATTAGTGGGCACCAACTGCTCCTCCGTTGAGTGGTAACGAAAAGACCTTTCACAAAATAAGTCCCTGTCAATGCGAGGAAAGATATTGAAGTGCACAGGAGATTCTAAAAAGAAAGGGGAATCTAGACACGACTGTACGGCATTTTAACCAACGTTTTTTGTTTTCCGCGTGATTCGAAAATGCTTTTGAAACTTTCGCGCTTGCGAAACAGTCTGTGCCGTGCTGCATTGCGTTAAGATTGGAAACCAACATAATGAAGCGAGATAACGGGCATTATTGAGAGCCAACTTACGGTAGTTTTTAGAGACGAAGCTTTCAAGATCGATGCTTGTCTGCTGGCGTGCGCGTTGTTGTGCGCCCTGGCGGAGCACATGCAAAGTACTTACTTTATGGCATGACGATGACGCTGACGACGATGAAGATGATGTTGATGATTATCACAGAAGAGTTGTGTTCCGACAAGACACGGACCTTGCAGATGTTCGAAAACTCGCTGACTTTGGACACGGACCTACTGAGGTGTTTGTGAACGGAGATCCACGCGCATATCCACACGTGGTACGATCGCGGAAGGACAAAGTGCAGGTTCAGGGGAATGTGTACAGACCTTGTCCTTGCCAACTTCAGGCTAGATTTGATACCACAAAGCAGTAAAAATGAAGCCAGAACGAAGTTCTCAACTCATCTTGATATACCCTTTATGACCAATAAACATCGCATACAACTTTACACCACTTTATCTCTCACATAAGTGATTGATTTGCGGGGTTTAACGTCCCAAAACCACCATATGATTATGAGAGACACCGCAGTGGAGGGCTCCGGAAATTTCGACCACCTGGGGTTCTTTAACGTGCACCCAAATCTGAGCACACGGGCCTACAACGTTTCCGCCTCCATCGGAAATTCAGCCGCCGCAGCCGGGATTCGAACCCGCGATCTGCGTGTCAGCAGCCGAGTACCTTAGCCACTAGAGCACCGTGGCGGGGCTTTTATCTCTCACATGCGTGAGTAGTGAACGTCAAGGGGGATTTACGGTAACACAGAATGATCCCACTGCTCCACCCTCTCACTTTCATTGACTTAATAAATATGCCGCGATTTTTATTTTTTCGTTGTTCATTTACAAAACTACACACACAATACAACTATGGCGCTAAGAATGTGAAAAGTTATTTACACCACCTTCTTTTTAATGTCTTCTATTGAAATGCTATATTTATGTGAATTAAAAACTACTGCAAGTGATAGCTATTCTTTGGGAAGTCTTGCACCTGTGTATGTGTTGTCAGGGAGTGGTGCAACTTTTAAGACGAGCTTACGAAGATTATTTTGTAGACGATAACAATTCTTTTATTAAAATCCGGGAATGAACCATTACGAATAATTCATTCACGCCGTTGACTGATTTGTCAAAGGCGGGGAACTATGGTGAGGGGATAAAGGTCGCTGAAATTTGTTGTCCTGAACATATTTTTTTTTCAACTTACTCGATTCGCCTAAGCCTAACCTTCACTGAAAAATAAAAAAAAGCTCCAAAATGGAAATTTCAAAAGAAATGTAAGTTCCGCAATGCAAGCTTGAAGCGCTATAATCTAATACATTATAGTTCTATAAGTACAGTTGAACAGCCTGTTTCTATAACCACCATTTTGCGGGCACATTGCTTACTTTATCGTGCACCTTCCTATAACCTGCCACATTCCCAGCCATTATCGTAGCTTCAACAAGACGGCTCTGCTGGGTGGCATACGTATAAAGACCCTTCCACTGTTTACAGACACAGGTCCTTGATGACATCTGCTTTTGTGCACGATGTGCCATAATTGCAAGGGTGGACAACAAGGGCTTTACAATATCGCCCACTAATTTTTCTACAATTTCTTTCTGTTATTTAGCAAACCATAATCATATAACTGTTCTCTTGAGCTACATAAATGTTATACAAGATTCCTTTATAATTCAGGCACATTATTTTTATGTGAAAAGAAAAGAAGGAACTTTCCTTACTCTTGAAAAGGAATTGAAAACGCGCTTTCAGTTTCGATGTTAGGAGCTGGTAAATGAAAAGACCGGAAGTTTTTCGGGGTACAACGCGCAGGGTAGAACGCTTGCAGCCTTGAAACTGTCTACAACACGCGAACCACGTGTTACAATCTACGCCGACATCTGCCATTATGGCCGTGATGGCATTTTCACGAAGCAGCTCTCATGAAAAAGCTTCGTGTTTTGATGAATACTTTCGTCCGTACTGTATACTGCATTCAACTCCGATCTTGTCCTCAGCCAAATTTCACATTTACTGCATTTTTTTATTGCAGAGAACATGCAGCTTCGTGATTCGTGCTACCCAGTGGAGGGCGAAAAAAGTGCTTTGTGCAATAGACCGTGCTCGGAACGAATGATTGAGGCTTACCCAAACTACATGACAAAACATGCGGATATTGACGTTTCCGAAGCGCGGTAGAGGAATGGGGAATAAGATCGATGGGCGCTGGTGGGATAAGAACGTTCGATTTGTGCCGTAGACTGTAGGTAGTGCTATACACTTTCGCGGGGAATTCGCTACATATTCTCTGTCTAATTACGTCGATATACGCATGCAGTGACTGTGCAGCTAGTTTTTTTTACTTTCTGTAATTTTCAAGGCTAATGCAGGTACGCGATTCTTGTTGAAAAGTATGCGATGCTTGTTTAAGTGTATACGTGAGTATCGAAAGTATGCGAGAGCTTAACGTCCAGAGCAGCTGCTTTTCGATAATGTGGCGAAACCCCTGATGCAAACTTAAACGCTAAAAAGGAGGTGAGCTTTTACAGCGAAGCCGCAATATATATATTCTGGCAAGTCAGGCCCACGGACAAAGGGCACATGAAACAACAATTTTTGGTGGACCAATTACCTCGACTAACTCAGCGTTGCTGCGTGAAAAAAAGAACAAAAGATAAATGGCCAGTTTGCTATGCTGCACTGGGAAAAAGGGGAGGAAAGATGGGAAAGTAAAAAAAAAACAAGTAAATAATGAGACGAAAAATTGTGAGCTCCAGCTCATATCATAAGCCTCATTTGTCTAGTCGAGATCAACTCTCCTCTTGTGTTCTTAAGACGTAGCCAGCTTGTTTCACTTCAACATCAACACATCTGCCAGTATGTTGGCGCCGAGAAATAGACCTGGGTGTGGACACGTACTCCTGCTTGTTTCGTGATGTTGTGTGACACAGCGCAGATCTAACAAATGACATCCGTTCTGACGTGCTGCTTTGCAGGCCACGCTTGAGTATAGTCGATTCAAGAATGGTCCTTAAGAGATCATCAGGAGCTTCGGGTTAGACAAATCTTCAATCTTGTGATACGAAGCCTTTTGGCATTGAGTGAGGGCAGGTCCTGCATATACAGGTCCTTATTCAGGGAATAAGAGTTAGTGTCAAGTTTCGCTAACTTGTAATGGGCTGACACAGAAGTGAACTATTATTTTCCTCTTCCTCCTCTTCTTCCCTTCTCCTCCGCCTCCTTCTTCTTCTTTCTTTCTTTCTTTCTTTCATTCACTCTTTCTTTCTTTCTTTCTTCCTTCCTTTCTTTCTTTTTTCTTTCTTTCTTTCTTTTTGCGCTGAGCGTATTTACGGAGTCTATGGTGCTTGTTAAGACACCGCACAGGGGAGAAGCTGAATCTCGCATTCGTTTGCTCTTTGGTTCACGTAAGGCCCATCATGGCAGCGAAGAAAAATGGCAACGATTACTTTTTTTCTCTCATATTACAGATATGGAAACGCTTGAAACCTGAAAGATAATTATTCGCTAACTAGCATACTCAAAGACTAGTGTTAGAGGTTCCAATATCGCTTTGCTGGTTATAGATGGCCTGAAAAGGTGAATAGAATTCTAGATGCCTTCTTTCTTACTGAGTGCAGGCTTCACAATATAAGAGCGACTGTAGAAAAGAAGAAGGATTATCGATATGTTTACACAAAGTCTCTATGTGTTATGGAACCATGGAAAGCCGTAAATTTTGATGCTGTCTTACTAACAGTTTAAAGCAGTGCATAAAAGTGCAGATGATAAGACAGAACCACGGCATCTGTGGTAAAAACCGCTTACTTTTGGAGGCCACGCGCTTTCCAGATAATCAGCCACTTGCGAAAGAATCCTAATTTAGAACGGATCCAGACGGGAAGTAAGCTGGGGGATTCCTGAAGATACACTCCGGGTAGTTACTGTCTTGTGTTCAGTGCAGATATAGGATGACATGCATGACCAGGATATGGAGACATGTCTATGTAGCGTCGTCTCTCATCGGCTGCAGTTTTGGCATGCCTTAGCTGAATAAGAAATAGGCGAAAAAAATGAGAGCAGACGAAAAAAAGTTAGCTATCAATAACGACTCTAGGTTTTAAACAGCAGAGGTTTATTTCAACAGTCTGGCAAAATTAGAGTCGCGTGACAAACCACGTTGCTTCCTGTAGTGTTTATTATTTAACAATGGGATCCCGTGAGTCTCTAAGGGTGGTGTTCAATTTCCTGGGAAGCCAGACGCTTTATAGTGCAATACTATGATTCCACCAAAATGTACCAGGTGGTCTCTTCTACATATGACTGGGAGTCACTTTTGATATAGAGCTTTATCCAAGAGATATAATTTTTCTCACCTATTTCCCTTTGATTGATTGATTGATTGATTTGTGGGGTTTAATGTCCCAAAACCAGCATATGATTATGAGAGACGCCGTAGTGGAGGGCCCCGGAAATTTTGACCACCTGGGGTTCTTTAACGTGCACCTAAATCCGAGCACACGGGCCTACGACATTTCCGCCTCCATCGCTATTTCCCTTTCAGTTATGGCAGGCTGTTGTGAGGCGATACTGCGATTTAACCAAAATGTACCAAGAGTATCTTCTATATGAAACTGGCAGTGGTTTTTGATAACTAGCTTTTTTAAAAGATATGATTTTTTTCACCTAATTCTCATTCAGTTATGACAGCCCGTCATCCCGGTCGCCAAGAGATGGCGCTACATCCGGTTGTCTCCAATTCCTGGAACAGAAAAAGTCATAACTTATTACTTCTTCCGGAAAGGTCAGAGCTTTTGGGCTCTGACCTGTCCGCTGTTTACGAGTGTTTTCAGTTTCCCCGTGTGATAGATGCCGTTTGCTACCCTGTCCGCTGGTCGTACAGCTCGCGTCTTATTTAGTGCCGGATAACTTGCATGTTTTAGTAACATGTGTTTGTGTACTTGTGTTCAAAGTGTGGAAGGGGTTGACGCTTGCAGTCTTCTTTGGTTCCTCTCACCCTTGTTCTCTTTTTCGATAGATACCTTCGATCACGAAATGGGCCACCACTTGATGTTCCGTGCATATGTTGCTGTCTTGTTGTCCACACTGTTAGTTTAGCAGGTCAACAAAGCGAAGTTTGCTTTCCCGTGAAAGCTAAATATTTGAAAAAGACAAAAAGAAGACATCATAGTTTCGACGCAAGGACAAAGCAATGAATGTGATAAAAACAAACTGGAATGTTATACCATGTAACTCTATCAGGTAACTTGTATGGAATCCGATCCAACGTAACTTACCAAAACGCTCGCGTAAGGACATACGGTAGCTCCAAAGAGCATAGCGCTTTGAGTGCTGTCTCTCGTCTCATGGTAAAGGAAGTGGTGAAAGCACACCACATAAGCAAATAAGAATAGGCCATCGATGTCTCTTTCAATAGACCGCAATTGACAGTTATAAAGTTCGCAATATTACCATGACGTACTGTCGTGGCCACAGCGCGCACTTTGTTAGCCTCCTAATAATGACTGATATGTGGTGTTTAACATACCGAAACCACAATATGATTATGACAGACGCCGTTGCTGATAGCTTCGGAAATTTCGACCATCTGGTGGTCTTTATCGTCTACTGGCATCACACAGTACAGGGGCCTCTGCCATTTTGCCTCCCTCGAAATGCGACCGCCATGGCCGAGATCGAACACGCGACATTCAGTCGAGCACTGAATAACCGTGGCAGACTTTTGTTTGCCTGTTTGATTGCCTCTTCACATTTACGTATACACAGCAAAATACTCATGCGGCCAAATCTCAGAAATTGAAGTGCAGCCAGCTCCCCAGTTTATGAGGGCCGCCAAAATCGCAAAACCAATGCCCACCTTCTGTCAGGCTATTGTCTTTCCTTTCCTGTTTTCTCAATTATTTTTAAGTATTTCTGCGTTCTATCATTGCTCTTTATTTTACACTCCATGTTAAACTATGGGATGACAATAAACTCATTCACAGTCGCTCTGCAAGGCTACGGAAGCGTTACAATGTGGCCTTGGCCTATTCCACGCACCACTCGCCATTACGCTTATTATTGTCACGGCTGCGCTAGAATGCAAACAGCGTTGCAAACGGTGCTGCTGTGCATGACAAGCCTTGCTTACTATGGAAGATTAGTGAGGCGTCGTTGCATGTACACTGTCTCTCTCGCCTCTCACGGTGAGGCGCAGGCCTTTCTCTTTTGAATGCGAAGCATTTATTCGTGAACTTTAGTGACTTTAAGCGTATCTGTCTGTCTGTCTGTCTGTCTGTCTGTCTGTCTGTCTGTCTGTCTGTCTGTCTGTCTGTCTGTCTGTCTATCTGTCTATCTATCTATCTATCTATCTATCTATCTATCTATCTATCTATCTATCTATCTATCTATCTATCTATCTATCTATCTATCTATCTATCTATCTATCTATCTATCTATCTATCTATCTATCTATCTATCTATCTATCTATCTATCTATCTATCTATCTATCTATCTATCTATCTATCTATCTATCTATCTATCTATCTATCTATCTATCTATCTATCTATCTATCTATCTATCTATCTATCTATCTATCTATCTATCTATCTATCTATCTATCTATCTATCTATCTATCTATCTGTCTGTCTGTCTGTCTGTCTATCTATCTATCTATCTATCTATCTATCTATCTATCTATCTATCTATCTATCTATCTATCTATCTATCTATCTATCTATCTATCTATCTATCTATCTATCTATCCACCTACGACTTTAAGCTCTCCAGGCCGTTTGAATAATGATATCGATTCCAAAATTTGTATACCATGGCGTTATGACATGCATCAATGACTAGTCCTAACATGAAAATCATGACAAGTATGTCATAAATGTCTTCATTTTCATTTTGTGGCGTTGCTGCTCTTGCAGGTCACGGTTTTGTTCACATGACATATTGCAAAACTTCTGTGGTATAACATGGCTGCATGGCAAACACAAGTGACAGACTCTAACGTGGAAATCAGGACATGCATATCATGTAAGTCATGACTACATGCCACGCTCATGGTGCGATCGCGGTCGTTTCGCTAGCTTCACGTATACCAAATTTTGTATTATTGGACGTTTATGAATGGAAAAAACATGTCACTGGTACACACATGATAATCATGAGATACGTGTCATGTAAAAACATGACAACATATCACGCCTACGATTCACTCACGGCCGTTTCGCTAGCTTCACATATATCGAATTTGGTATTGCGTGACGGGAATGGACGACAAGGGTAAATGACACGTCCAAACATCATAGTCATGATATGCGTGTCACGTAAAACATGACTACATGCTATGCACATAGCGTGCTCATGGCCATTCTGCTAGCTCCACATATACCAAATTTGGTATCACGTGACGAGAATTAACAATGAAGGTTAATGACACGTCCATACATGATACATAGAATTTATGTACGCCATAATTGACGTCCGCCTCATCATGTTGTGCTGATTTTAAAGTCACATATCAATCTTTCTCATGCGTGCTTCGCATATCATCGATTTTTACTGTACGTGGGATCTGTCAATTTTTTTTACCGCATAACTTACGCCACTCCCAAAGGCCATGCGACCGGCGTGTTGCTCTCTTTACCAGCGCCACTCTATTAGCCTCGCTATTGATCATACTACCTAGCTCTGCAGGGTACGACGGCTCACTTGCGAAGAGTTAACTATTTGAACAGTTTCGCTGCTGAAGGTTCATGTCACTCATTTTCAAGTATAGCTGGAAAACACTGCCAATATGTAATCGTTGATTCTTGGGTAAACACGCGAGCAAAACATTATATATATATATATATATATATATATATATATATATATATATATATATATATATATATATATATATATATATATATATATATATATATATAATAATATATATATATATATATATATATATATATATATATATATATATATATATATATATATATATATATATATATATATATATATATAGTGAAATGCAACCTAGAATTCACAATTACTTCTTGAAGTAAAATAGAAATTGTTCCCTTTTTTCTACAAATGATACCATGTAACCAAATTTTTGTGCCACATGCACAAATGACCCCCTTTGGCCCATTCGGGCATCGTTAACTGCACGGTTACTGTGGTCGCTGCGAGATGCCACCACGCTGCCGCACGCTCACTCGCAATGACATCAAAGGCAAGCCGTGCGTCTTTAAAAAAAAGTCGCAGCTTTGCCGTAAAAGCGAAGTAATGAACGTGATAGCAACAAATTGGAAGGTCACGGGCAGTATGGCAAGCAGCTCAAAACATGCTCCGCGTTTCCCGCGCACAAATAACGCATGAAACGTACTCACAGGTACAGAAGAACGTGAATAAGTGTCTCAGTTGTTACTTTGCTGTGTCTAAAAAGCGGGCTCTTTTCGCAAACGGAGACTGTGAAACGACTGCAGAGACCTTTGCGAGCCCGGTAACTACGACAGAACCGTTTCGGTGAAAGATTAAAGACAGCCAAGACATAGTATGCTCCCAACCGTGAGATAATGGCACGCGAATGTGCGATCAGGGGCTCTACGACCACTCACTCCTATCCGCGAGGCAAAGTACGCGTGGGAGATGAGGGCGCGCGCCGCCGCACGCTGCTGCACGCTCATTGCGCCATCTTGCTGTTAATTCTGAAAACATGATAGTTCCTCTCCTAGATGCCCATAATCAGCTCTAAGTAGTAGATATAAATAGCTTCTCGTTTGCACGTTGAAAGACGCTCTCAGTGATGCCGCGCGGCGCTAAAGTCTTTTTCTGCTTTTGTTTTCTTTCTTGCGTTATATATATATATATATATATATATATATATATATATATATATATATATATATATATATATATATATATATATATATATATATATATATATATATATATATATATATATATATATATATATATATATACGGTGAGTGATGCCGACACAGGTGGCAAAATCCAGCCGAGAGTGTCCATATAACTACTATTGCAATAAAAAGGTGCTGAATGTCATGACGCATGCGTTGCGTAGCTTCTTTCCACCATGGCATTCCTCTCTGTTTAGATTCAAGCGTGTTCGTCAGCACGAAAGAAGAGGGAAAGCAATTACACTGTTTCACAAATATGTAACTTCAGTCGTACTTGACGGACTCTAAAAGTTTTTATGGCAGTAGATTCGGGATGCCTTAAACTCGTTTACTGAAGCTATTTGATGGTTACTTGGAAAAGTGAGCCACGCCCTCTGAAAAGGCACATGCCTTTGTTGAAGTTATGGCATTTCCGTACTTACTGTATGAAACTGGTGCTGCTACACCACTCCCATGTAATAGATAGATAGATAAAAAGACAAATAGATAGATAGATAGATAGATAGATAGATAGATAGATAGATAGATAGATAGATAGATAGATAGATAGATAGATAGATAGATAGATAGATAGATAGATAGATAGATAGATTTTATTAGGGTAAGTATTTTCGCAAAACGTTATGCGAATAAAATGATTAAGCTGTCAATATGCACCGCTGCCTTCACCAAAATTTAGGATATAGCTGATTGATTTATTTTTCACCCTTCACCGGCCACCGCAGGTCGGAGCGTTATTAGCACGCGCATTATATTATCTAGAGGCAGATGTGAAAACGAAGAAATAATAGATTTCCATGTCATATGGTGACATCAGAAACTGTTGCAAGCTCAATCTTCCACTGCACGCTTCGCAGTATTGAAGAAGAAGCACATATAAAACGGAGCACAATCTTTGCTGTGATGCATATGAATTGGAACGAACCGCAATTTGAGCGCTCGCATTCGATCGGTTGACAAAAGATTCCAGTTGCGCGCTGAAAGAGCAAAGGGAAAATTTATTAAATGTTGCTTGGCATACGTGCGACGAACGTAAGTGATGTGCCAGCTTGAGGCTTCTACTGCAGTAGAATCTTGTCATTGGAATATAGCGTAATATCTACGGTGAATGTCGATATCCCACCCCACTCCTCTTCGCCCCACGCACACAGACATAAAAACTCTCAAAGCCAGGGTGCTGTACAGCGTTTCATCTGCAATACTTACGATTTCGGCAAATTGTTTCTTTTTCAAACAAACGCTTCGCGTGTGAGATGTCTGCCAGACCAGCCGCTTTTAAGCGGTCGATGATGATATAGCGTCAAAATATAGCAGTCTTTATATTTTACTGCTCTCAGCAGTTTGAAGTGCTTGTGATTTCTGTGCCGGCTCAAATACGTATCGCTCGCCGTGTTTCTTGCGCTCCTAATGTGTTTGCATGCAACCATTTTATAGATAAGCCAAGGATTATTGCTATGTAAGCTTTTTTATGTGTCCTTAAGGCCGCTGACTGAATGCAACTCCTATGAATCTAAATGAATTCAAAATATACAAATTTGACACGATATAATAATATAGGGCAAAGCTGTCTCTCGCTAGGATCCGGGATTTCGGGGTGTCCCAGTGGTGAAACTCTCCCTCGAAAAGTGAGATTAAAAAAATCAACAACATAAATGAACGCATTCGCCGCTTGAGTGGGACCTCGGTTCGCCAAAGCCACTATAGTGCGCTAAGCGTGTTCTTTTTATTCATTCGTTAAGAAAGGTCGTAGCGACTGTGACGCATTGGCTGTGTTGCTAATGTTGTTCGGAATCATTTCTATATTCTTTCTTTTTTTCCCGCGATTCCACTTTCACGTGAGCCATGCTGACTTTCAGTATTGTGAAATAAATCAATTAATAAAAAGACGAGCATTCCATCTCAACGCAATTCAGGCTATACAAGGTGATGCTGTACAACACTGGCGTTTAGATCTGAAACTGGCCAAGAACCAAACCAGCTTCATCGCGGAGCTATTGGCGGTGTATCACAGCGATAGTCTACAAGGTCATTACCACTTTCGTGAAAAAAGAGACGGAAAGATAAAGTTTCAAACAAAGAGTTTTTGTATCCCTCTGTATTTGCACAAAATCTACACACAATAATCTCATTGTAGCATCAAATGTTAGTAAGTTGCACAACGTGTGAATACGAAATGGGGAATAAAAATTTCCTGAAGCACCTCGGAGCTCCACTGTTAAACCACCAGCTGAGAGTGGAATGACCAATGAAATTTTCGTTTCCTCAGTTCTTTAAAATTCAGTTTTGTATAAAAATTATACTGGTAAATATTGGAGCCCTGCAAAGCAGTTTTAACCCTCTTCCCCCTCGTGCACACACACACACACACACACACACACACACACACACACACACACACACACACACACACACACACACACACACACACACACACACACATGACGCGTACGATGCGTACAACGTTGTCTTAATCAGCAAATAATAAATACACGTATATGTCTCTACTCATGCTGTCTTTGTATATTCACAACTGTGCACATAAAGGCCGAGCAGTGAGCGCTGTATCACTTCGTTCTTGCGCGCACAGCATCGAAGTAAAGGCCTATGAAAAAAAAAAAAAGCTCGGGATGACCACATGCTGTCGAAATTTCCGGAGCACTCCAGTACGGCGTCTCTTATAATCAAATGGTGGCGTTGGGACGTTAAATTCCAACGGTTATTATTATTCTGCACCTTACCTGGTTTTCCGCTCCATCCATGATCGTTCCACCTTTGACCTGTAGTGGTCATGTTACGCGATTGCGTCATTGTGTGACGTCACAAATTCTGACGACATCAGACGTCATCATGACGTTATATGAGGGGACGTCTTACTGTCATGGTTTTTTTTTTCGTCACCCGTGTTGAAGCCGACGCCAACGACCAATTTTTGTGTTTAATGAGGCATCTAAGGTTCTCGCAATAATGAATAGAACAAAAAAATCCGAATGCTAATTTTGCGAGAAGCCCCGTCTTGCTTGATGTTGATTAGTTTGATGCGAAGCAGCCTGTGACTAATAGTCGAGGCTGCATTTATTAGAATGGCGCTAAGCGTTACGAGGTGCATCGATGTGTTTCTCTTAATGTAGCCGCATGCCCATCGGCGGATTACTATAGGAACGTCAGCATTGAGGTTATAGCATGTACGTCAGTACTAGCGAAACAAAGTGGAGGCAACAGTGTGTCGATATGAATATGATTAGTTAGCATATTCCTATGGGTTCGAGAAACTCTTGAATATAGCTTGAGGAATTACATATGAACTCAACTGCAATATTTATTAGAGTGCTATTATAATGGAGTCAACACTTGAACTGCATTTAACGTTAATCTGGCATGCCACCTATATCATATAGGTACCATACGTCATGTTTATTCATTTATAATGTTAAGTAATCGGCACTGTAACCGCAATAGACGTTACACTGAGGCCTTCATAGGGATTTTTTTTTTTTTCGAAATGAGCTTCAAGGTCTGTCAGGGTTGAGCGGTAGAATGCCTGACTGACAAGTAGTACGCTTGTGTTCAATTTTTGCTGGGATCTTGGTTTGAATTCTCTTCATTTGTAGGGTCAACACTGCGGATGCCGGTATTTCTGAACGCTCTCGTATTTAACATACCAACGCCATTCCCGCTGTTCCTGGGTATATATAAGCTTTCAATCACCTGTGGCACAGACAGACTCGCACACAACGGCCAGTGCATGGCATATGGTTATCTACCACACATGTCTCGAAAAAAAGGTTTGATGCCGCATGCGACAATATTTTTGACGTTATTAACACGTTGCATGGCCTTAAAAGCTAGTTTCGCAGAAGTTCTCGCGCTGCAGCATCGGCGTCGGCATCAGGGTTGTGAGAGACAAATTAGTATCTTGTCCATGACTGAAAAATGAAAAGAATCTACAAAAATAGAATAAAAATGATAAGGCAACTTCGATATAGCACTGCCAAGCGTGAAGGAAGTGCTCAGTTTGGCAGCCTTATTTTTTTCTTTTTCTATTCGGTTTCTTTTTTGTTCGTTTGTCATTTTTCTCTGCATTAGCGTTCTTTCTTTCCTTTTTTGATGTTTATATTCATTTATTTATTCTTCTGTATGTACATTTTTTCCTTTCTTGTGCTTTCTACTTTTCTTTCAATTTTCTCTCTTTCTCTCTTTTTTGCGCTGGTTTCCTTTTTTTCTATATTTAGGCGTGGTTTTGCCTGCGTTACTCGAAGCGCAGTAGTTTGATGTCTATAAGTTATCAACAAAGTGCTCGAACAGTGAGAGTAGAGAAAATCTCTTTGGCTTGACCGCGTGCTCACTTATCATCATCAAGGTGCCCGAAGAACAAGAGGCACATGACTTCACTTTGGATCAAGCACGCCCTGAAAAAAATATGCGACTCGTGGTCCGTCACACCAATCGACGACTACAGAAATTGACAGCATACGACAGACTGGCTCACTAAAGTTCTCAGCAAATAATAAGACAAAAACTTCAACCCAAGTGCGAATAGAACCCAGGTCATCTGCGTGGCAAGCAAGCGTTCTACCAGAGAGCCACGCTTTTGTTCAAAACGAAATTGACAATAAAAAACAACCTAAAACAATACGAATGTAATGTAGAAGAAGCCTACTTAATGCACGTATTATATCTCGGGAGAGCGGAGAATCACGCCTGGGGTAAAAACATGCTAAATGCGCAACCAGCGGTTGTTTTAAAGGCCCACCCATTACAAAGCACTCAAACATGTGTTCGTGTGTTGCCTTGCGGATGCGTGGTAAGCCATTCGCTTGTTCGCAAAAGGAACAGCTATGGCGTCGGGTGCACTTAACAATTGCACTTGCATCAGACATTCTATACGATAGTTTGAAACGACCAATGCTATGCTCACAATCGTTCGCTTCCTTACGGCACGTTTGAAGCATGCACCGAAAGCTGACTAGCAATTGAGAAGGCAATGCGGACGGGTCCTTCTTTTTCATGTTATCACCACACAGTCATAGCGTTCTTACCCTCCCAAACAAGTTTTCATCTACACAAGGGTAAAGAGGCGATCACTGGAGCACCCTGACGTTTACAGACAGACAGACAGACAGACAGACAGACAGACAGACAGAGAGATAGATAGATAGATAGATAGACAGACAGATAGATAGATAGATAGATAGATAGATAGATAGATAGATAGATAGATAGATAGATAGATAGATAGATAGATAGACAGACAGACAGACAGACAGACAGATAGATAGATAGATAGATAGATAGATAGATAGATAGATAGATAGATAGATAGATAGATAGATAGAATGACAGATAGATAGATAGATAGATAGATAGATAGATAGATAGATAGATAGACAGATAGACAGACAGACAGACAGACAGACAGACAGACAGATAGATAGATAGATAGATAGATAGATAGATAGATAGATAGATAGATAGATAGATAGATAGATAGATAGACAGACAGACAGACAGACAGACAGACAGACAGATAGATAGATAGATAGATAGATAGATAGATAGATAGATAGATAGACAGATAGACAGACAGACAGATAGATAGATAGATAGATAGATAGATTTTTTCAAAGTGCTTTTGGTTTTGGTAAGACATTCACCTTTTTCCAAAACCCC
Organism: Rhipicephalus microplus; assembly: GCF_043290135.1. Lineage (NCBI taxonomy): Eukaryota > Metazoa > Arthropoda > Arachnida > Ixodida > Ixodidae > Rhipicephalus > Rhipicephalus microplus. Next base: position 341,601,889 of record NC_134710.1, read on the forward strand.
ATTGTGGAGGCGTCGCAATTACAGCTTTAATTTATCACTCTATATGATGCGGCTCTATCAGTTAAATTCTTTCGACTTTTCGTTCTTGTTGCATGAAATACCTGTGTCCTCCCAGAAAAATCAATTGCAGTGTGCAGGTAAGTGCTCCACCCAGCACGTCTCACGTTACCATTGGCTCTTGTCTTCTGGCTCGATTATCTGGCAGCGGCCAGTCATGACTTGCGTAAATCACTCTTGCAAAACATATAAGCGTGTTACATGTGGAACTTGGGGAGTACCTCCAAAGACGACCTGGTGCAGTTGCATGCGCATGCAGTGCTGCACAATGGCTCCTTTTGTGAGCCGGGCTTGCAAGATTTGGCCATATGTTACAGCTGCCTGGAGAAATGCGGGGAGTGTGACTTCTGCGGCCTTCATACTTGCGCATCAAACCCAATGGAGCGATTCTGGGAACTGAAAAGAATGCTCTGGCCCCCTCAATCGCCCTCACTTGTAGCCTAATTGGTTAATTGGTAGAGATTCTGGCGTGTGATTCGAAGGTTGTGAGTACTGATCCCACCGACGTAAATGATGCTTATTCGTCCACTTCAATAATTGACAATTTCCGTCGTAATCAAGACACTGCAATTTTTAGAAAAAATTATATAGCTTGCCCAGCAGGAGCAGCAGAGCGAGAGACAGCTAAGCTCACGGGCACATGTGTAGTCTTTGCTATTGTTGTTTGGTTAAGTTTCTCAAAATGTTTTTCTTTCATCCTTTATCTATTTTTTTCTGTCTCTGTCCTGGTTTTTTTCTTGTTTTTACTTTCTGTTTCTGTTTATAGTTATTTCTTTTCTTCTGTGTATTTATCTCTGAATTTTTTACTTTCTCTCTCTCTCAGTCACTCCTTAGCTTTTTCTCTTTTTCTTCATTTTTCTCTCTCTTTCCTGTTTCCTTCTGCCTTTCACTTTGTCTATTTCTCTATTTCTTTTTCTATAGTATGCTTTGCCCTCTGCACTGCTCCTTACCCCTTCCTTACCTTTATGTCTATTCTCCTAACCATCACTTACCTTTTCCACTACTTGCAATACTATGTGGTACAATCTATACTATACCATACCATACTATACAAGGCTACGCTATTTTCTGCTGGCATGTCTTGATAGCATTGGGGTTACGACGCTCACATTCTGTTCGTGGGTTCGCAGGTTCAAACCTCACATCGCCCAATAAAAAAATTCGCCCCCACCCAGAGAATTTCCCTCGTTTTCTTCCTTCCTCTCTCTTTCTTAAATATCTTCTTCTTTTCTCTCTGTATTCGCTGTCTCGCCCCTAGAAGGTATTGCATCACTCGCCGGAGAAACCGGCTCACGCGTTATGGAAGTGAAGCAGAACATGAAGCTCATGAAGATGATGAAGAAGACTAAGAGAGCGCAGGCCAGTTCATGATTGTGATAGTTGGCTGTTCTGGCAAACAAATTACGACTGCCTTAACAATGCCACTGTTAAATAAATCGAATAACTCACCCGGTGCTTTCCTGGACTTGGTTGTTGATTTGATTTCTGGTGTCTACACAGCAGCGAGCCCTTCGACCACTTCCTATTATTTCCAACTTCTCTAGCGAGGGCTTTGTTCCGGCACGCCTTTATTACTTTAAGTATCTTGCGACGGTTTTTCGATAACTGCCACCTCGGGAAAAAATCAAGGGACGCGTGACGCCCATTCACGAAAAAAGTGTTTTATACTCGCCACCTTAGCTATGAATAGTACTGGCTAACACTCCCAAGGATTAAACGCACATGAATACCCAAAAACGTTGATCAGGGAGCGCCCTCCAGCCTACTCAATTGGTATATCGTCGAATGCGGATTTTCCAAATTGCCGTTTAGATCCCACTAACAGAAAGGTTACTTTTCATCAACCTTCGTAAAAGTATATTTAGGTATTTACCATAAAGAGAGAGAGAGATAAAGATGCAAGTAAAGGCAGGGAGGTTAACCAGACGCACATCCGGTTTGCTACCCTGCACTGGGGAAGGGATAAAGGGGAGAAAAAAGGTTGCAGAAAGATGAGAAGGTACACAAAATCACGAGCACACTCGGGGAGCACACACAGTCTACAGGCAGTCGCTCAGGTTTGTTGACTTTAGGTAAAGTAGCAGTGCTTTAGTTGCTTTCTGCGCAACTGAGGCAGATGCCCAAGGTCCTAGTATCTTCTGAACACAAAATGATCCGGGGTCAAGTTGCTTCAAAACCACCCGGAGCTGGCATCGCTGTGTGTCGTAGCAAGCGCAGCTGCACAGGACGTGTTCGATGGTCTCTTCAGCTCCGCAGTAGTCGCATGTAGGAGTGTCTGCCATACCAATGCGAAAGGAGTACACCTTTGTAAATGCAACACCCAACCAAAGGCGGCATAACAGTGTCGCATCGGAGCGGGAAAGTTGTGATGGCAGCTTTAGCTTGAGCGAAGGATCTAGTTCATAAAATTGACACCTTTGGAAGCTGGTATACGACCAGAACGTGCGTGTGAAATCTCGTGCCAGCAGGTAAAGTTGTCTTGCTGCATCAGTCCTTGATAGAGGAATCGGGACTACACGGGTTTCTTCATGGGCTGAGCAGGCTGCATCATCGGCTAATTGATTTCCGGTAATACCGATATGTCCAGGCAGCCATTGATATATAATATCATGGCCTCGTGCTAGAGCTTCATGATGGCAATGTCTTATTTCTTGTACCAATTGGTCATAACTTCACCTACGCATGGCAGACTGCAAACTCTGAAGGGCTGCCTTCGAATCACAGAATATGACCCATTTTCCTGGACGTTCTTGAACGAGATATTGTAAAGCAGCCCTTATAGCAGCAAGCTCTGATCCGTAGATGTAGTCATATGTGACAACTTAAACTTGATTGTCATTGCTGCAGCCGGAATTACAGCGACACCTGATGAGCTGCTGGACGAGACGGGCCCATCAGTGTATATCTGCGTTCGGTCTAAGTACAACTCATGTAATAATAGCAGTGTTGCTTGCTTCAATGCTACTCTGGAGTGATTGCTTTTCTTTTTGATTCCCGGAATTTCTAGACGTACTTGCGGCTGGTCGAGGCACCACAAAGGACATGCCATTCTCGCAGCTGGCGTATATCCTGATGGAATGCTGTTTAGGTGCTTGGCTATGACGTCTGAAAACGTAGCACGTGGTCTTCCGGAAGGTAGAAGGGCCAAGTGCTGGTTGGGGACACGGCTAGCATGTCGAATGTGCGCTCTGAGGCAATCCACAACTCTATATGTCCTGACCGGATGGTCTTTGGCCAGCATGATTGTGGCATAAGTAGAAGCGCATCGGGGCAGTCCTAGGCAGATACGCAGTGCCTGACCCTGCAAACTCTCCAATGAATGAGTATTCGATTTGCAAGTGTTAGTCAGTACCGGCAAGCTGTAGCGCAATAGACCCAGAAATAGGGCCCTGTAAAGCTGTAGCATGGAGACCACAGAAGTTCCCCATGCTTTCCCGCACAAGAATTTCATTATATGCACAATAGATAGCAGTCTCTTCTTCAAGTACGCACAATGTGGGCTCCACGAAAGACTTCTGTCGATTATTATGCCCAGGAAACGATGCGTCCGTGCATATTTGACACTCTGCCCATTGATGTAAACAGGGTATGGCGTCATTGGTTTGCGTGTAAACGCCATCAACGCGCACTTCACAGTTGATAGATTTAGGCCTTGTTTCTGAAGGTAGGCTGTTGTGAGGGTTGCTGCCCGCTGTATTCGTGCACGCACCTGAGGGTGAGTAACTGCAGCACTCCAGAGGCAAATATCATCGGCGTATATGGATAGGCACACCGACTTAGGCAGAACCTTCACCAGACCAATGAGGGCGACATTGAACAATGCGGGGCTTAAAACACCTCCCTGAGGTACTCCGCAGTAGGTGTAATGTTGAGCAGTTGTACCCTCATATGTTTGTACAAAGAAACCCCTGCCAGTTATATAATCTTTTATCCATTGAAACATTCATCCACCAATGCCCATTGCTGCGAGAGAAGTGAGGATGGCATCGTGAGCTACATTATCATAAGCACCCTTCACGTCAAGAAAGAGTGCCACTGATATGCGCTTGCGACTTTTTTCTTGTTGAACAAATGTCGATAAGTCAAGGACACAGTCAATGGAGGAGCGGCCCCGACGAAAGCCTGCCATGCAAGAAGGGTATTTGGTGTATCGTTCCAAGTACTACTCGAGACGAAATAGAACCATTCTTTCCATCACTTTTCCGAGGCAGCTTGCGAGGGCAATAGGGCGATACGCTGTCAAGTCCAATGGTGATGTTCCCGATTTCAAAAGTGGTATTAATCGACTTATTTTCCATTCTCGGGGAACACTGCCGCTGAGCCAGGAGTTGTTGAAGCATGTTAAAAGTTCTTTTCTTGCTTATTGTCCAAGGTGTCCCAACGCACTATAAGTAATACCATCAGGACCTGGCGATGATATGCGCTTAGAAGCGACTAACGCGCCTTCCAGTTCTTCCATAGTGAATGGCATGTCCATTTCTGGTAATCGCGTCTCAGGAACGATCACGGCGTCGACGCTCTCGTTCATAATATTCCCGAAAACTCTCGTGCAAAATTCTTCAGCCACCTCGAGTTCTGTTTTTCCATGATGGAGTGCCAAAGCTTTAAGAGGGTGCCGTTGTTGCGGAGAGGAGCGAAGACCACGAACTGTTCTCCAGATATATGACAGCGGTTTATGAGGGTCTAGAGATTCGCAGAATGCTTTCCAGCGTTCGCTTTCCAGCTTGTAAATGCGTCGTTGAATCTTTTTCTGGAGCCGCCTTGCTTCCCTCAGATCGTAAATTGATCTTGTGCGTCTGTATCGTCGTTCAGCATGCCTTCGTATAGCTCGTAATTTTTCCAGTTTGATGTCAAACTGTGTTATTTTAGACGAAAATGGTAATTTACAATAAAAAATCACGATTATGTCCCTGTGCTTTTCATGGCTTCTCTACCTGTTGGTTTCATTAGTTGGGCCTGAAAAAGAAATGAGCTCCTCGAACCGTTTCCTTTCGCCCATATCACGTATGCATAATGCAGACGCTTAAAAAGGAAACAAATTTTTTTGACGTCGTATAAGCATACATAAGACAACGCATAAAAATACAGAGCTCAGGCTTCTGCTTGCAAGAACGTCCTGAAACTTTGCCTCCAGTGTGTAGAATCTAGTGCACGCAGACAGAACTAGTGTTAGCCTTCGCTTGTTAATGAGCGAAAGTGCCTGATAAAGAGGGCATATTAGAAGAGTGCGTGCTCAGTCAGTCAGCCAAGAACTTTATAAACGGTCCTCCGGAGTCTAAGCCACCAAGGTGTCCACGAGAGACATCCTAGCATCCGCTACTGTAGGCGACGCCCGAGTCGGCGCGGGAAAGTGGCGGCGTTCCGCCATTTCTTGGGCCCTCTGGACTGCTTTTAGTTGGTTTCGGAAATAGGGGCTTCTGGGTTCCTCTTCTTAATCGGACTCTCTGGTGAGAGGTCCCTTAGGTAACGCGGGACATTGCCAGGGCTTGTTTTCGAGTTAACAGTACACTTCTGTGCAGTCTAAGAATTGTGAATTTATGTCCGAATTGTAACGGCTTAGTTCGCCCCGTGATGGGTACGATCTCGTTAGTAGCATGCGAAAGGCTACATCCTGCGCGCGCTCGATCTTTGCATGTGGTAAGGGGTATTGGCCTCTGTCTTTTCATAGTGGGAAGTGATTTCATGGAAGGTAAAGGGTCATTAAACTCTACGTCTAGGCCCAGCTCTTCGGTGACTGATTAATTGTCGCGGCGGGTCAGATCTCCCTCTCGATCATAAACCATTTCATTGAGGTTGGGTTGCTGTGGGTGAACGTGTGTGGCCATGTGGGCTGGCAACCAAGAGAGTTATTTCACCTTGTACTTGCATAGCCCTTGACCACGCAGGGGTGCTTGCATGTTGTCAGATTATATTGTATTTTGTCTTTTCTTTGTGTTTTCGTGTCAGCATAGCACATCTTTTAGGCGCAATGAAAAAAAAAACTGCGAGGAATGATTTCTCTTTTTTGTTTCAAGTGAGGTGCGCTTTAGGAGTTCGGCTTGTCGTTTACGGTCCTTCCATGCATCTCACGTGGCGTGATCACCCTCGTAGTAAAGCGCTCAATACAGGCCATAACAAGTCTAGCGGTTCTCAAAACTAGGTTGCAACTAATGAACAAAAAAGTTCTAAATTGCTATATAACATAAATGAGCAAGAATTGCTGGGAATAATGAACTGAAATATCGCTAAAAGCGTGTCTGAGGCCTGCTGCTTACTCCTGGGTCACGCAAGAGAGAGCGCCAACGTCTCGCAGAGCAGATGACTACCCTTCCCACCTGCATTTCGCCGGCACTTGGTTGCTATACCTGAGGGAAGAAACAACTTGACGAAACTCGCTGCAAACAACACGTATCTCAACTGTCGTAACAAGCAGGAAGTCTTTGAAGTGCATCAAAAAGTAGCACGTATGTGGCCCACCAAGTTTGGGAAACTGCCTATCAAGATTTTAACCCTGCTGGGCAAAGCTGCATGCTTACCCAAAACATTAGCGCCATTGAAGCCTTGCTAAAAAAAACAGCGGGAACTCGACGAACAGGAATCGCTGCATGATCAGGCTATGTGCTTTCTCAGGCTTCATAGTAATTGAACTGCGCACGTTTTTTTTCCCTTCGGGCTTATCATGGCAGGTTCTGGCTCGCGTGCAGAGAATACACTATAGCTTCTTTTCATGGTGATAAAGTGAGGGAAACGATTGAGAAAACCACGAAAGTGAATGAAACAAGAGAACACGTTCGAACTATTTCCTCCATTGTGTGATTGTCTTGAATTTCTGCCCTTCTTTATGAGATATGTTTCACGAACTATATCCACAAGAAGTATTCTTCTCATTCAACTAGTATTATGAACTCAAGTGTTACGGCTTTCGCAACCATATAAAAAAAATGTCTGTTTTTGTCAGTGTCTGTTTTTTTTTATCAAGTAATGACCAAACTTTGATGTCGACATCTATGGTATAACTGTCGTTGTGGGGCAGTGTAAGCGTTTGACCCCGCATTGATTCTGGCCGCCTGGAGCTCTTCAAAGCTCGATGAAATCTTTCGCATGCTGACACTGTAGAATTCTGCCCCGGTGTTGATTACTGGCCACCGCTACGCTTCGCGGTAGAGAGTAATTGAATTTCTCGACCGTGGCGTGAAAGAGAACCGATGACTTCGGACAAACTTAACTCGTTTCACTCTTTGTCCCGCGTCCATTGAGTGCAAAAAAAAAAAAAAAGCCGCAGGTCAAGAGGAGCAACACTATCGCACGGAGTCTGAGTTCTTAAAAAAAAATGTGTCCTCGCAAGATAAAACTTGAAAAAAGAAAAGTAATCACACAAATGAAATGTCCATAAAAACATGAAAGTTAACTAAATTCTTGTCAAAGGTGATCACCTCTCGAGAGCAATCTATTAAGTGCTGCACTGTAACTGCAACAATCAGGTTTTCACAAAGATTCTCTGCGAAAATGAAAACACAACAATATTGTGGCGAAACATATCAGTTAACATTAATGCTAACAATTTTTTTCTGATTTATTGCATTTGTGATATTTCTGACTCCTTCAAAGGCTAAACTACTGCTTGTGCAGCATTGCTTTGTGAATCCTTTGCATGGCCTTGTGTTTGTTTTCTTATGCGATGATAACTGTTGTGCCAGAGCAGAGGAGTAGCTGGCGCCACGGCACATGCTTCTCCTTATACATTTACTTAAAAAAGCAAAATGTGACTACTGCTTCCCTTTTTGAACGTTTTTGTCCAGGGCAGGCGCACCGGGAGGGACAAATCTCGTTGTGAAAACTTCGTACGCCTTACATGTGTCGATGTGATATGTTCAGTGCGTTGTTATCGTGCTCTGAAAACGTGCCGAATCATTCACTAAATATTCTTGTCATGATACGGGAGTGCGTCCAACACACCTCTCAACACACGTAGCCGCCTCGATAAAAGTACAAATTGAGAAATGTATCGTGGTAACTTTGAGGGTATTTTAGGTAGGACCATTAAAAGTCGGCAAACCTGCTATTTATTTATTTATTTATTTATGTTATCTTCTGGCTACAAGGTACATTCCAGAGGGGAGAGGCAATCGTTCGTGAAAATATCAGTGTGATAATGGAAAAAAGTTCGATTTAGCATTATAACTTGGGTTACACAATAGATTAGAAATACGCAAGCACCTAAGCCCAAATATTTAAAAAAAGGCTTATTTTTAACGGATAGTAGACTGAATGTGAGATTGAAGACGATTGCGTATATGTGTATCTCGCGCATACAGTAGAATTGCTGGTGCTTTTAAGAAACGAAACTGTACAGGTATATCTAGACAATGCGCAGTGGTGCTTTCGCTATAGATAAGTTTTCTCTCATTGGTGGCTTTTTGTCCCTGTGTCGCAAATGAATTGGGCAGGATTCTTTTTTTTTTTTTGGTGATTTGCTGTTTTGCTATGAGTCGTGCATTTCTACTTCAGTGAAAACTGCGACATCCTTGTTCTCCATCAAGAGACTGCCTGTGCTTAGTCAAAAAACAAACAAACGAAGGGACATTAGATACAACTAGCAAGATGAAAACGGGTGGGGTAATCGCCTGTAAACTATGCAAGGCTAGATCCGCTGGCTACCTACAGCATCCTAATCTTGATCCTAATTCTTCGTTCCGTCGGTTCCACGCTGTAAGAGTAGTTGTCGGTGTCAAAATGCAACCATTAAAAAAAGGTCCCAAAGCGACCCGTTTGTGGTTCGTCGCATTGCAGGCTGTGCGATACTGGAACGCCACCCTTTGTGGAAATTTCTGGCAAGCTCGAGTGAACGGGGACCTTCCATTTTGTTGACAATACAGTGTCTACGATTGGTACACTGGTAAAAGTTGACAGCAGCTTTAGGCGACAGCCGCAAGGAATAATTTTTTTTCAAAAGGATTTGTCTGCACGCCAGCGAAGTAGGTGCATGCATGAATCAGCTTTCTATAGGCGGTAAAAAATGGAGTGAAAGCCTGTAGACAATTTTCCGCAGCTGATTGGCTCATTCATATCTAGATGGCACCACAAAATCGTGGACGTCTCCTTACCAGGGCCGTCTTGCGGCCGTGGCCTTCTGCAGCACTGCTAAGCAACCGCTTCGCATCGTCTGCTCGGCGTCCCAGTTGCGTCTGCGCGCACGCAAGTGATAGCAAAGCACGCTTCATGGAAACATTGAGCAGATGACGCGACGCGGATGATCAGCAGTGTTGCAGAAGGTCACGGCAGAAAGACCGCCACGGTAAGAAAATTCCGCATGCAGGCACCTTATGGGTGCAGTTTCCTTCCACCTCAATCTTATTATGATGTCGTCCTCCGCTGGGGTGTTCGTAAGGTCGTTCGCACGTGTTTATTTGCTTTATATTTACGTCCTCAAGCTTCGAGAGCTATGTGTCCGTTGGTATTGTTATGTGTTTTCTAGATTACTTCTTAAGTTCTCAGAACAGGAATGGCTTAATAAACACAGCTAATCTCCTTATAAAGACAGTACATACCTGATGTCCTGTCCCCCACGTGAGGTGACACAAAGCGGTAGCTGATTTCGCTATTTATTGATTACTGTGGTAAGCGTGAGTTTCGATCGAAGCGAGTGGTCGAATCTGCACGGGTGCTGCCATGTTCGCTTCTAAATGCGTGGCCACCGGCGCTTACGGCCACGGCTGTTTCGCTGTCCCAATGCTCTCGCTTAGGCAACTGGCTGGGAGAAGGCACGTTTACGATCACGTGATCAAACATGGCAGCGCGCGGGTGCCGCTGCAAAAGTCATCTATATGTTGACACCTGGATGATATTCAGAATCGCTTATATTTTGCTGTGGTTTTTTCTTGAGGAAAGTTGCAAAGGCTGCCCCCCTTTTTTTTTTCTCACGCGGCTCACTCGATTTTTTTTTTCATACATCTATGCCGTGGAGCCGGATTTTAGCTTGTTCGCCTAGACATATTGGATTGTCTTTTTCCGTTGAGGCTTTAGGATGAGCTATAAAAACTTGACACTCAACAATAGTAGATTTTTCAGGATGTGGACAACAGTGCAGTTCTGCTAACAACTGCCACAAAACGTTAATTACGTCACCTCTGAAGTAGGCTGAGGAGAAGCTGCTCGGGCCGTTGCTATTTCTTGTGCATAATAATGACTTACGCACATCGAACTTTTTGCCAATCATCTCATACTTTATCATAAGACATCTTGGTAACTTTCTTAAGAGACCCAGATAACGCGTCGTGTAAGGCCTGGTGAATGTCAATAAATTAAATTAAAGTAGTCTTGTGAAGTTTACGCAAGATGTGTTGCCTATTTCCTCTTCGTACAATTTAGAACTCACTAGTATCAAACTTGTGTGAACTTCTCGATATACAGAACTTCGTTTGAACTGCGACTTAATATGGAACACAGACATTTAATTACCGTTGAGGGGGCTCATTTCTCACTTGTAATCATTAAACTACAAGCATGCCTCTCGAAAATAATTCGTACAAGGGGGCGTCAAGTGTTCATAGGCCATTATTCCATATATTTCGATGGCGGCATGGACACCAACCTTTTGGCTAATAATGTAGGTAAACTTCCTTACAACACACTTTTTATCCTGAAACTTGTGTGCGCATTCTCGACATTAGATCCAGATCATGCATGCATCAACAGCGACACTGTAGCTCTGTAAAATCAGGCTGCTCAACTAATGTATTCTGGTTATTCAAATTACGTTATTGTTTCATCCTTAGAAGCACGCGCCTTTTTGCAGAACATTGTCTGTCATCGTAAATCAGCACACCATAGCTGGTTTCACAATCTACAACACACACTCCTTTTCGTGACGACTTCTTTCGCTCACCTTCTGAGAATGATCCACAGCATAGTCCGCATATCAGTAGGAAGATGACCACATACCGCACGCTAATTCATTCTCCTTACGATCATCGAATAGACAGCATGATTTACTTTCTGGTGGTACATCTGAAATATTCTATTTTTTAGACCACTGGTATTTTACTCTTTGGTAACTGGGTCACTCGCATTTTACTATATTCTGGGCGTTCCTTATTTCTAAACATTAGAGTTCTGTTTGTTGTCTTTGTGAGCTGAGTTTATAGGGCAGCCGGCCCACATCTTTTTACATAGCTTCCATGTTTCACGCGTACGAAACAAGCAATGTACAGTGTTTCACAACTGGCTGTGAATGAAGGAAGAGGGTGTAGAGCCTAAGTTTGCCGTGTGTAATCTTCCCCAACTCAAACTTTTTTGTGGCAACCTCGTTGCTAGGCGCTTGTTTTGCCTGAAATTGTATGCGCATAGCATACGAAGCCTATACATCAAGGGCAACCCACGCCGCATTTCACGAAAGCGGAGGGAGATTCAACGAAAAACGCGCAGGAGCCGGAACAGAGATGCCTAAGAACAAAAGCGGGTTGGAAGAATTTTATGGCATCTACATGGCATAAGCCAAACGCGCACACAGGGGAGCCGGGCCCGTAAACAGGGTAATTTTCAGCGAACCCCTAATTGTCGCCCTTCGATCACGACGTCGGCACACAGCACAAAGGGTGACTATTGACACCGGAAAGCGCTGCTGGTGATTTTCTTTTTGCGTAATTATTTCTTCGTTGCCAACCATGCGGAGGTTTTGAAATTGAACGCTTCTTTCCACCTCTCTGACAACGCACAGGCTGGGAAAGCAACGTACGTGAATCCTTCCTGCCACCGAAAAGAGAAATGTCCCATGTAATACATGAAAAAGTAAAAGCACCTTTGCAACCGCACAGCCACGAGGTGGCCACGTACTCGAAAGAACCTGAAATCTTGAAATCTGGGGCCGAATTCACAAAGCTTTCTCTTTGGCTACGCATTTTCTTAGCCAAAAATTCTCTTATCTGGAGGGATTACTATAGCGCGGGTATGAATTTAACTTATTCGGCACTTAAGAGGGCGAGGAGGACACACGATAGCCGATGAAACGACAATGAAAGAAAGAAGTGTGTGCCGATAATATCATGGTAGCACGCAAAGCGTCTAGCATCGAGAGTATACGATGATAGCATATGATTTGCTGCATCTAAGTTTCAGTTCCGCGAGCGTCTGCTACAGCGCTTACGGGATGCCGCGTACGTTGTAATAGGCGTTTTTGCGGGCTGTGCAAAGCCAAGCACTCGCCTTTATTCAACGACTGTAGCTAAAAAAAATAATTGCTCGATGGCCTTAAGCCAACGAGCAATCCATGCACTATCTCGCCAAGTACAAGTAAACAACACTCCAGGTGCACCACATAAATGAAACCACACATAAATCGAAGCATGCAATGTTTGAAAATGTGCCTCGAATGTCTTCCTCTATTTAACGCGACCAGTTACTTTACATTTCATTGAAGCTGCGCTGCTACTTAACTAATTCGGTGCAATCTAGCACGGTATAGTGGTGAACGTAAGGTTGTTTTGTACCTATAGTCAAAGGTAGCCCTTGTTACAATATTCCTATTACAAGACATATGAGCGACTTTGGTGCCTGCAGACGAATTGTGCGGAAATAGATAACAGCAGTAATCAAATGAAATTGTGAGCGCAATTTCGCTGGTTCCATGCACCGCAGCATTTTTATAAAGCCGAAATGCGAGAACGTGCATACGCTTACGCTTAGGTATATGTCTACGTAAAATGAGGGAGACTCGTCGGGAGGTGTCTCAGTGCTAATGCTTTTCACAAAACATGGTGCAAGTATTTCGTCCAGCGTTGTTTGAGTGCGCAAACAAAGCAAGGAACGTGTATACGAGTCTTGAGGTCGAGGGACGTTATCACACGTGCGAAAAGGATGAAAAGAGAGAGAGAGAGACTCTCGTTTCGGCTTCGCGAAAGCTTGAAATTGATAGATAATAAAGACAATTTTGTGGCCCAGCAGGCGTCAGGGAAAGTCTCCGCAAAGTAGCGTCAGATGCTCGGAGAGCATAAAAAAGTGGAGTACGCGTTATATGGGAGTGACAGCCACTCAGAAAGCGAGATGAAGTGTGACTGTCCTTAGATGTGAGAATCAATGCTAATTAGGATAGTTGAGTTAATGAGCCAAAACTTTCCTAAATAACGATAATGGAAGCAAACTGAGAATTCATCTAGTGAAAGTGACACTAGTGACAGTGAACTCACAATAGTTGATTAGCGTTGTCACAGGCCGATATATATTTTTTATTTTCTTATTTATATTTGGCAAACTATGAGAAGGTAGCCAATGTTAGAGCCGGCTATCCCAACGCCATGCCAGTAATGTACAAGAATAAATAGCGGATGGTTATACAGTCACACGTGGCGGTTTCTATCTTCTAGTAACCTTGGGCAAACGCATTCTAACTATATTTTTCTATTTTTGACAAAGTTTCACCGGACGTTTTTGCATTTGGCTTCATTCGAAGGAATGATGATATATGAGCGATAGGCCGGATGCAAGCACTGCTGCAGTGGACGAGCGGTTACAGCGCTCAACTACAATCTAGGAGGTACTTGGTTCGATTCGCAGAATCACTGAGCACTTTTTTTTTTTCAAGACGTTGCCCGGCCTGATATTATGCGTGGTGGCGGGTACTAATTTTTTGAGAAGTAGGCTTTCGCATTAGCTTCTTTCACTCCCCTTTTGACCCAAAAGCGCTGTACTGTGCTCCTTCAAAAATTAAACAATTCAGGGTTCATAATTTTCTCATTTATCCTCTCTTATCGCAAAAGTGTCCAGTGCTGAAATACCAATATCATACCTGGTATATTACTTTTCACGTGTTTGGATATTCGACCAGCAATCAGTCTTCACGGTGTTTTGAAGAAAATCTACACATGCAGTGAGCTAACTGCTTGCAGCCAAGTTGACTGCCTTTGTAGGGACACGCTTTCGTGCTAATTTGGTGGGCATCATCACATGCAGCAAGACCAAAGAGCACGGACAGTTAGAGCTGACGCAAACAGAGTGATTAGTTTGTGTCTTCTCTCCCGCTATTTGTCATGCTGCACGCTTCAGTGTAATGTCGCTGTCAATGGTTAAAATGAACTATAGCAGTTAATCGAGTTCTGCTGAGAGGGTCCCCTATTGTCCAGAATGGAACAGAACAATGGGAATTTGATTTGTGTGATGAAGAGATACCCTGCATTTGGTTACTAGAATAAATTTCTAAACTGAAGTTTATTTTTATTAACAACATATCCAGTGCAGATGAAAGGTGCATGGACAAAATTCGTGTATTCAGCTTGACTAGGTTTGTGACCTTAATTGTAATTGCAAACCGGTATCACAGTATACATAAATATCACACACATATACAACCACGGGTGATAGCTTGCTTATTCTGATTAAAATTGAAAGGTTGAAATCGACATATTCAACCAACGCAATGTGTACGAGATACGCCATGTAGAGTAGCTATGCTCTAAACTAATCTTCGCAGGTTCGTTCCATTTTACCCAATTTCTCGCCCATGACTGTAGGTTGGTAAATGAAACAACTTCTTCGAACACACATATTCTGTGTAAGGTTACATTTATTTTTATGCAGTACAAAACAAATTAAAATGTATAATGGCTCAAAAGAGAAATAACTAGAAACAAATTCAGCCAAATCATTACCAAACTTACTCACCAATGATAAACGGATTCTCATTTAAAAGATACATATATACATACATACATACATACATACATACATACATACATACATACATACATACATACATACATACATACATACATACATACATACATACATACATATACGCACACACACATATACATATGTACACCCATACATACATACATACATACACTCAGGTGTAAATATTAAAATGAATGGCTATAAAACAACAATTCTAATACACTCAATTTGAATATAGTACAGAAAGTAACTTACGAGAGAAATCCGCCGGCACTGTTATGTCTGAACACGGTGTTTCTCGAACCATCTTGCAAAAGCTTGATGCATAGTTTCCCGCTGCTGCCCAGTGACAAGCAGTTTTTATGAAAAACACAAGAATAAAGCCCTTGACAATGTCATGCTAAAGAAAAGGGCTGTGCATCAATATTTTGTACATGTCTGCAATATCACTCTGTTTATTTACATAGCTTGGCTCATTCACAGCCCACTAACAAAGCATGTTAGGACACTTGGGCTGAAAGTTGGCACAGCGCGAGTAAATTCTAGACAATACATGAATGATACAATTATAAGCTACTAAGCTCCTTGGTGCAAACAGTGTTTATATTGACAGCTATAGGTGCCATTTCGTATCCCCAAAACACTTCTCAAAAGTAGAATCCACTTTATTTAGCTAAAAGTTTCTATTCTGGCGCGTCGTGGTGGCTCAACGGTGGAAGTGACTCTTTCGGCCATGAAAACAAAGACCAATGATTTTTCCAGTTCGTGAATTCACCCCATGCTAACATTGAGGCAGCTGGTAGGAGTGCTTTTGTAGAGAGGAAACCACCACATTCCCACCAGTTGTGGCCTTGGGTAGCTACTTGACTTGGACAAAAATGATGAAAAACACTCCTCAAGAATACTTCAAAGTTTGCACATCGACACAGTTCCCATACAGCTGTCTATTAGTCTGCTTGAAAAATATTGAGTTTACTGGTGGGTAAAGACTGTACACTATGTGAGGTGATGCTCCAGTGCACTGCATGTATGTTTTGCTGCTGGCCTCAACTGCGATGTTGCTCAGCATATATGTGTAAAATAACAACTAATACTATGCCACTGCAAAGTAATTATGTGTCATTTGCGTGAAACAGGGACCACAATAAAAGAACATAACAACGTTTGCCTTCGCAAATTTCAAAAAAATGTAAATAAATTTCCACAGAGTTTTCACAGTTCATCTGAGGATAGTAATATTGGTTGTAAACACATTCTTACTTCTACTAACAAACAATTTTAAGATGCCAGATTCAATATTAGAGTATACCAGCACTTTTGTAGGGCTAAACAATTGTACAGGCACCTAGAAAAACACAAGTGAATGCATGCCATAGCTACATATAAAAATAAATACTTTTATTTCTAGTCTGAGTAGAGCTGCATAGATGATAAATCATTTGCATTACATTATGTACAAACCTATCCGAGCAAAGTATACATTTAAAAAGTTACAATTACACAGTAGATAAGTAGACTCTTGAAGGACGGACAGGCAGTAGGATAATACCGAAGCACTAATATCTACTGTTAAGATATACTAGGAGTAGGGATGATCCTCTTCCTTCCAAATAAAATAATCCACATAGATTCACTTCCCAGAGCTTATACACTCATGGCATCATTGGTGCTATACAAATGAGTGTACACTGAAGGATTACATCGACTAAGTACATGATTACTGCATCCATGGCTTTACTTCTTGATCTACAAAGAATGCAAACACAGTTACAATTGGCGACCATGGATGCTGTGATTTCTGGCATGTAAATGTAGAGGCACGCAGGCACTTAACACACATGTTAAAAACTTCAGTTCAAAAATATTTGCCCACTAACACTACAGCAGCCTTTAAATTAGTGTCATAGTTTGGTATCTTCCATGCAAAATTTAAATAATTTCGAATTCAAGCAAATGAACTGCTGAATAATGCACTGCTAAGAAGTTAAGCAGCAGCTGCTCCTGACATCACAATGTGCTCTTTCTGCTGTTGTAAACTTTGAGCAGGAGAACAGTCACTGGCAGTTCCTTTATACTTGTTGGTCTTCTGTGCTCTGTTCTTGATACACTGTACATGACTGTGGAGCACCGAACCCCTTGTTACTGCTGGAACTTTGAAAAAAAAAACAAAACATTGTTACAACCATGCTACATGCAAGAGTGCATAGTTGTGAATTATGTGCCCATATTTACATATATTGTATTTTCAAAAGCCAATGACAAGCCTCAACACACACATACACAAACAGTGAAGACTGAAAATATATTTAATATGATACAAGAGCAAACCTACAATGTTATAGATGAAGGCATGAAACTTCTGACAGGCATAAAAAGCCAATAGAGTTTCTTCTATTTCGACTTTACATTAGGTGCCAGAAGTAGACCACAAATAAGTTAACTAACGAACACGAGTTGGACTGCATTACAACACAACAGCCAATGTTCATAACTTTAAGGCTGTTTAACATAGCCAGCTCCCCATACCGCATATAGGAGCAAATGGGCAGTCTAGAAGACACAAAGAACTTGTGGATTATGAGTGTGCTTGTTGCTGACATCTATTATTCTAAATGAAGAAAACCTTTCAAAAATGCATTTCATCAGAGGAAATAATCATACGCAACAAACACAACGGGCTCCTACAGGTGCCACCAACACTCACCATTATTGTTGATACCAGTGTCTTGCCGGATGGATATGCTGCGTCCTGCACAGAACACCAAAGGAGCGCTCCATGACTTGGATTGCATGTGTGCTAGCTGCATCGCTCTGCTGCTTAAATAGGCTAGCCACAGACAGAGAAATGAGAAGCCATGGCTTTGAAACACACTGAACGTCACCTTTAGAGATCAACAATGCATACTTAGGTCAGGTACAATTTTTAGAAAAATATATATTACTATGCAATCGTGGTGAACATGTTCGGCTGAAACACAAGCAACAGCACTGAGAGAGAAAAAGTTACATTAGGTAAAAGATGCAGTTACTGGCCCTATGTCATCTGAGGCTTCTTCAATAGGTCTTTCTCCTTGCAAGTTGTGAACAGCCAGGCAATTTTCACCCACTTGCTATTTTCTTCCAGAGCACTTGACCCACAGAAGGAGTCACAAGCTCGAGAGCTCAATAAGGAATCAAAGTATTTGTGCTCGTTTCAAAGCACAAGCTTTTGAGTCTCAGATTATTGGAGTTTCATTCATAAGCTGCAGGCTTTCAGCTTTCAACATTCTCAATTATCTTGCAATTTAGTTCTATAAATGTTGAATAAGAATTATGTGTAAGAATATTACAGGTATCCACTGACAGCAACCATGCTTGGGTTTTCAATTTGTGCACAGTAAGTGGTGTTCACGTAATCGTATGTATTAAAGAAAAACTAACCTTGCAGCCAGCCGTTAGGCAGTTTTATGCCCTCGAAGCTCTCAAGCAGATCGCAGTCCGTCCAGATGAGGCTGCCATGCATGCTTCCACGCCACATCCGCTGAATTATAATAGTCCTAGCAGTGACATAGGCTTGCACAGTTAGGGAGAACGTGTCCTTCCTATTTTTGTACAGGTGCTCCAAGTAATCATGAGGATTGATGTGCCAGAATGTGTAACCGATGCATCACAGGACCTTAACAAACCAATCTCTGCGATCTGTGAAGAGCCAAAAATGAGATATTTAAAAACAATCATTAAAAGCACTCACTTCTAATACTTATTTGAGAAAGCTATCACTTCGTTGAAGTGACCAAAATCTGCTATAATCACTTTGAAATAAACTGAAGCCTCATGTAAAATTTACGTACCGCAATATATATGTCCTACTGAAGTATAGTACTACCACAGTGGTAATCGTCTATAGAACTAATTTTCCAAAATAACATAAATTTTTTAAGTGCAACCTGGCTCCTGAAAAATAAATTTACATTAACTTTTCAACTATCAAACGTGGTCAATCGACAGGCCCAACCTCATAATCAAACAAGAGCTCACTTGTATCAAATCACAAAAAAAACTTTTTATGTATTTGCTCCATAATATATGTATGTGCATAACAGTAGTAGTAAATTTTTCATGCTTCAACTTACCATAGAGAAACATTACATCTGATGGGCTTAAAAACTTGCACACGTTATAGAACTGCGTGAATTATAGTACCGGTGAAATTTAGTTCTGCAAGGTGAACTCACCGATGGCAGCATTTAGTAGCCGTCGGTGTCATGAGGAACCAAGTACGGCCAACAGGCAAAGGGCATCTGCAGACTGGAAGCTGCCAATGACAGCAATGAAGGGCTGGCCAGGCGTGCACGTTCATTGATATAGTGTAAGAACTGGCCATGACCGGCTGTTGTCAAGACTCTAGTGCCGTGCAAAACAATGGCCAGACGAACTCGTAAACCTGTAGTTAGGCGATATTGGCCTACAACTTCATCCAAAGCAAGGCACCGGTGAAATCTTTGCTTTTTCTGGGGGCCGGAGGGAAGCTTGACGTTCACGGGCTCTCGCTGCCACATAGAACTCTCAAGGGGTTACCGAAGAACAGTCTAGGCGTGCTTCCAAAGTAACACGATCCACAACAGAATGTAGCATCTCACAGTTTTGGTTGATCACATCACAGCGCTAGGACTATGGTTATCACAAAAAGGAGAAGTGACGACTTAACAAACAAAAGTGCCAAGCTGCCCCACCACAACTTCGCAGGGCAAAACAGTTATTAACGCTCTCTTTCAATTTTCGCTCACACTAGCACAGCTTGTTCACAAGTCTTGGAACGTCAACACCGCACCACTGTTCACAACGAACATCGTTTCACTCCCGAACAGTACATTGCTCTCAAGTAAATAGAAGCGCACGGGCTAACTAGTGGCGAAGCAAGAACCGAGCGCGTAGTTCATACGTTTCCGTACGTACTTGGATTCACTCAAGTAACGTGTCAAAACGCTGTCAATCCGAAACGTCGCACAGCACCCAACTGAGAGACTGGAAAGTCAAGCGAACGAACTGTTACCGGCACACAAACACACATTGCAGGCTTCTCGAGTGCTAGTTGCCGTCGATACATCGACGCCGATCCCCGCTTGATAACCACACCGACGCACAGGCTTCGCTGCGCTTCACCGTACACCATTGCACTGCCACAGCTTTCCGCACTGCTTACACGCACCGAAAGAGCTGCTGTAATCACAACACATCCGGTCAAACGCTGAAGTAACTCGTGCGAGAAGCGTTTGCTGAAAGTCGCATCGACCGATATGCTGTTTACGACGCCATGTTGTTTTCGACAACTGCACAGCACATAAGAGAGCTCTTAGAAAGTACTTGCACTATTTTCACGGCGTGAAAAAAAATTTCCCTTATGTGCGAGAGGGGTGATATGACGAACAGGACAGGCGTGCCAGATGAAAGAAGTGTTTTGGCAATGTCACGGAGTGAGCTGATGTAGAGGGTATTGCTTCACAACCAATCACAAGCTGTGCTTGTCGGCCAAGCCGTCGTCTGCTCGCGTTTGTCGCCTGCTTCGATCAGAGCATGCGACAGGGGATTCGCCTTCGCAACGCTATTATTCTCAGATCAAGTGGTCGCTGCGTCGCACAAAATACATGTCAGTGGCTCGCTCTACCTTTGAATGATGTTCGTGCGCCAAGTTAAATGGCTGGTAATTGACGCAGGGATGAATTCAGCCAAGCTTTGCTCCAGAATCGTGAGGTTTTCCTATTTTCGGTGTCATACAAAGTTACTAGGGTCATTTCATTCCGATTGCTTGCCATATTATCACGGTCCATATCGGTGTCTGAACAGTGAAGGTGAAGATGCATGATTAGTTTGTAGTTCCATGCGTAATCACACGCACCCCTAATACGCTTTTGTTTACAAAGTACGCTTTGTTCCAGATCGTCCCAAAGTGTATCGACAGCTGTATTTCAGAGATCGCAACCATTGGACAGTTAGAGCCAATGAAAGTACACTAGAGCACAAACTTTATGAACTACTCACTGAAAACTTCCTCTCATTTTTATTTCCAATAGCGTGCAAAGAATGTGCTCCTATTAACCTCTTTGGTGGTAATTTCCACCAATGAGGCAAGGATCTCGAGTCGCACATTTAATTGGATGAGATGGGGCGCAACACAACAACATAACAAATAAGGTTGATCCTATGCCATGCCGCGTTCGAATGCACCGACCATTCACGTATCACATTGGTTTTCATCCAACCACAAATCTTTACATGCGTAGTTTTATGCCATTGACGCCCAATAGAATTCTTCAATTACTGCGACTTCGAACTTATTAGACGATGGTGGTTGTCAACACCATCCACTGCGTACAAGGGAAACAACACACGAAGCTCAAAGCACCGAAAGAAATAAAAACGCACCAGCAGTCATCAGGCAGCCCTTAATGGGCGTGAATTAACTCAAAACCAGCCAGGGCACCAAAGTATACCGCCGCGGCAGCAGGTTCTAAGTAGCCACATTGTTCCTAAGAGTGGTCCGGACCACTCTTAGGATTTTTTCTCAGCCATGCTGTTTTTACGCACAATTTCGCTTCGTGAATCCACTTACGAGCACTTTTCGGTGACGTAAGCAAATATAGCAACTGCATCACCATCGCTGACATGTTCCCGACCAGTCACAGCGCGCTTTATTTGCAGCGGCCGATGTGACAACGATGGCCTCTTACGACGGTTTTTCGTTTCGTGAATCGACTTACGCAACAAAATTTCTCTTGCGCAAAAATGTTTTCGTAAGTGAGTTTTGTGAATCCGGCCCCAGGTCTATTTCGGTCGCAAGTGGTGTTTCGAGAACTAAAAGCAAAGTAGGCTTCCTAATGTAAAACAAAAAAAAATTCGCACTTGGCCTTATGAAACCGCGTTGTAAATTCATCACGACGTCCTTCAACTTTACGAAGGCTTTTGTTTTGCCTGCTTTTTTACCCTGTCAGAGTTATCTTACCACTCGTTGTTTCTACTAAGAGTGCCTACGCACATTGGAGCAGAATGTGGTTGCGTACTCACCCAGTGAATAGGCTTCAAGAGCCCCACTACTGTCTCTCAGTCTTGCCTGACTTGTTTAATCGCGTTATTTTAGTCCTCATTTTATGGCGCTGCTGAGAGTGCTGCCTTTTCTTTTATTGTTCTTTCTTGCAAGTGACTTCACTGTAACAGCGTTTATGATTCGCTAGAACAGAGTGAATACCCATTAAAAGGCATTCAGTAACAGATGTAAAGGGTAACAGACGGGCGTTACTAATAAGTGTAACAATTTGAAGTGACAGCATAGCCTCTGGAAAGGCGGATTCGATTTTTTCGACTGCCTTAGCAGCAGGTTGCTTATGAAATGTCTCGCTCGACAGCTTTTGCATATACGGTGTGTGTGTACGCTTTTCAAGTGTAGAGAGTGGTCAAATTTTGTGACTGAATCATTTAATCACCATTTGATATAGATTACAAATTCACAAGTGTTACGAACTAAAAGTCGTGACATCTAACGAAGATAACGTTGAGGATTCCGTGAGGCAGCACTTCTTCCTACGATGTATGCCATGACTTCATCACATGTAACGATAATCCTGGTATACAGAAACCTGTTTTATTGCACGTATGTGTGAAACCTCTGTGTACCGTAGACAGTACAAAAATGTTACAAAAATGTTAAAGTTCGTGCATGGCTTGAGCACAGAAAGGACATCTGGTGTATGCTTGAATAACATTTGCTACACTGACTTAGAATCACAAAGTGGCGGGTACAATAGTTTCAATGCTGGTTCTGTTGATCCATGTGTCGTTCTGTGTTTTTTATATCTGTTGTCCGGCCCCATGATACCTATAATAGACTTCGTTAGATATGGTGTTAGAGTTGTGTGCATACACTGTGGGCACTACGTTCACGACCCAGTTTCCTACAATAATAACTCTAAAGGAAACCCTGCCGCTGCGATCGTTCAGCCATCGTCGGATTGATGGGTAGCACATGAATTGATCTCATCTCCGCACTTGTAACTTTTTTTATGTGCTCTGGCCCTTGTTTCATATAAAAAAATGAGTCATTGTGAGCTTTGTGAGCCGATCTTGAACCTAAAAAAACGTCAAGGCGGGGGTGTGGAACTGCTAAACGTTTTGCTGAAGTTCATCTTGCGACGAAGTGGATGCAGGCAGCATGAATCCAAACGGAGCTGAAAGAACGAAGATTAGACAAATCTGTTCACTACCCATCATTGCCATGTTGCCTGAGGCGCCATGTGTTGCAGCTCCCATAGGCACTATAGCGCCAGAATTCTCTCCTGTGTATTTATAGCAAACTCTATGGCGGTCACCACCCGTAATTCATCTCTTAGCATCCTATTCGAGACACGAATATCAGTGATGTGTGCTTATGTCTACTTGAAGTACTTGGTGATGCGGTGGCAAGCTGCACGCATTCATCGCAGGGAACTACGTATACAGCTACATTTTTCATGGGGCAATCTTCACATTGTCGCGTGCGTGGTTTTTGCACTCACTATTCGCTGACGCAATGGTCTCATTCGTAAATGATAACTGAACTGCTTTGATTTCTAGAAATGGAAAATCATCGTAAGAATTGTTTTCTTGTCCGATTACTCCGTCAGGCCACGTAGGGAAAGCTATGAACAAAAATTATATCTGTTCACGCGGAATCGCGTTATGAAATTCCGTAACGTGGAGGACGAAACCATTCTAACGTCGGTAGCACCGCAGAGGCCGTTTTTTGTTGTTGCTGTTGTTTTTTTCTAAAACTTTTCGCCGCTTCCCCATTCCATGATACGTAGCCGGGCTCAGCCCTATATAGTACACCTGCCAGCTTTTTTCTTATCGTCCCCCTTCTTATCTTCCTTCTACGATGGCCGCATTGCTCCGATTGAGGAGACTGGGATGCTGAAAAAAAATCTTGACCAACATTCTTTATTTATTTTATTCTTTATTCGAAGTATACCTGCAGCGCCCGAAGGCGTTATAGCAGGGGGGTTACAGATTCGAAAAAAAAACAACTATTCATTTACAGCAGACACTTGTACACTTGTGAGCCCATTCCACTCATGTATTGTTCTGACAAAAAAAAAGAATTTGCAAAAATTCCAGTCCTGGGACAGTATTTCCTCAGTTTAAAAGGATGATCAATTCAATTTGACAAATAATACGGTGTCTGTAAATACATATTCTTATTGATTCCAGTTTTATTATTAAATATTAGATATAAAAGCTTTAATCGCAATTTTCTTCTACGCGATGAAAGCAGCTCCCAATTCAATTCTTGTTTCATAGCAGTAGAGCTTTCCCGCCATTGATACCGTCCCAGGACGAACCTTGCAGCCCTGTTCCGTATTTTTTCTATCTTATCACTAAGATATACCTGCGCCGGATCCCACACAGCGCAGGCGTACTCTAAGACTGGTCGTACACACGTCAAATACGCACATTCTTTAAGTCGCTGATGCGAACTTCGTAAGTTACGCTGAATAAAATTTAACACCCTCGCAGCTTTCGCGAAAACATAATCAACATGTACATTCCATGAACAGTCAGAAGAAAATAACACACCCAGGTATTTGTAAGTTGTCTTCGTGGTAACTGGCACACCATTTATACAATATCTAAATTCAATCTTCTTTGTCTTCTTTGAAAAACAAAGGTTAATGCACTTATTAAAATTTAAGGACATTTTCCACGTTGTACACCAGTCATGAATACGAACCAAGTCATTTTGAAGTTGGGAGGAATCCTGCTCACTCTTAATTTTCCGGTAGATTATGCAGTCATCGGCAAAAAGCCGGATAGACGATGAGATACCAATCGAAATATCATTGATATAAAATTAAAAACAACAAAGGACCCAAAATGGAGCCCTGTGGCACACCTGATGTCACGTTAACATAACTGGATGCTTTTCCATTCAAAACAACACATTGGCGACGATGCTTTAAATAATTTTCTTTCCAGATCATCACATTTAGGTCTAAATTAAATAGCTTAAGTTTTTGCAAAAGGAGCGCATGCGAAACCGAATCAAAAGCTTTTTGGAAATCAAGAAAAATACAGTCAATTTGCCCATTTTCGTCAATACTAGAGGATAAATCATGATAAAATTCAACCAGCTGCGTGGTACAAGATTGTCCTTTACAGAATCCATGCTGATTTTCTATTAACAATTCGTGGTGCGTTATATGTCGCATTATTTCCTTGTACAAGATATGCTCAAGTACTTTGATTGATTGATTGATTTGTGGGGTTTAACGTCCCAAAACCACCATAAGATTATGAGAGACGCCGTAGTGGAGCGCTCCGGAAATTTCGACCACCTGGGGTTCTTTAACGTGCACCCAAATCTGAGTACACGGGCCTACATTTCCGCCTCCATCGGAAATGCAGCTGCCACAGCCGGGATTTGATCCCGCGACCTGCGGGTCAGCAGCCGAGTACCTTAACCACTAGACCACCGTGGCGGGGCTCAAGTACTTTGCAGGCAATTGATGTTAGTGAAATTGGTCTACAGTTGACAGCTTCCTTTTTGGGTCCATCTTTGTGGATCGGCACTACGTGGGCCATCTTCCAGTCATCTGGTAAGACACCAGTAGATAAAGACTTCGAGTAAATTAAATGAAGATACATGGAAGCAGGAGAAGCACAATGTTTGTAAACACGCAGAGGAATGCCGTCAGAACCATTCGCTTTTGTTTCATCGAGATTACATTGGTGGGCGCTGCGGATGGGGTCGGCTGTTTCAAGTATCCGGTGCCGTTAAGAGTGGACGAACAGACAAATGTACAGACAGGCAGACAGACAAACCAAACTTTTTACGTTGAAGGTCCCCAAGAAAGACTATCGTCTTTAAAAGATTTGCAGGAAACTAACATTCATGTTGTTAGATTTTCTTTGTATAGGCTGACGAGAAGCGCCAGATCGTTCTGTTGTCCTTGCTCCTGCTTCCGACTGACGACATTCGCCATTTGTAGTATATGCGGCAACAGCATCGCGGACATTCGTCAGCGAACACTTTTTCGTATCATGCAGAAACGAGACAGTTTTTCGCGCCGCTTGCTCTCAGGCACAGACAAACCGGCTTCGTGTACGAGCTTGAAAGCTGCATCGCGCGGCTACTTGGGCATACCTGTGCTGCTGATTGCACCATTTGTATGTTTAATACAGTGAGATAACAATTACACGTTAAATAGTTAGCTTGCACGCGTCATTGATTATGAGCGAACGGACAGATTATCGTGCAGCGTGTGATTTGTAGTCTGTTTTCGGTTGCAGAGTTTAACAAGGTAGCGTTTGGTGAGATACTTTTGGTGAGTGCTGCCAAATTGAGAGGGGTGGCTCTGATAATGTGACTGCTCCCCCCCCCCCCCCTCAAGTTTTTTTTTTTACTCACGCCCCAAAAAGAGCGCATACAAATGATTCTTCTTTTCCCAGAAGCTGAATCCCCTTTGGGAACATTCCTGCAGTGACCATTCTTGGGTATGAAATGTTAACGCATGCTTGTGTTTGGTACTTTTCGTATACGCAACTGAAATAAAACGATGTTTCGGCAAACGGCGCGCATTCGAGTGTGGTGCATGCGCTGCCGTTGGTTACGCGCTAAAGTGGTGTGGCAAGCGTTCAGTTGGGGACTCCAAATTGCTTTGCAGCAACAAATTACTTTGCAGCAAGCCCCGGAAGAGACGACATGAATGCGAATATTCGTGGTGTCTGGTGCTATTTACGAGCACATTATAAAATATATTCAGCAACATGCCAGCTAATCACCACATAATTCTTCAAGCAGCTAATGCATTCAATGTTCATTTTGCACGGGCGCGAGAAGCGGGAGATTTTAAATTTTAAACATTTGCTACTTCAAGCAGCAGAATAGTTGTTTCAAAAATAAAAAGGAAAACCTTTTATTTGGAATCAGCCGCGCAACACATCTGGGCATCATGGACTGCCTTCTGAGAAATACACTTTGAAATGGGCCAACTTTGGTACATTCATCGCTTTGCCTCACCGTGCCGCATGCTATAGACCCTCCACCTAACCAAACTACACTCATGCTATTCAGGTTGTTAAGAATACTACACTGAGAGCAGACAAAATTTATAACCTAGAATAAAGCTCCCTGCACTTTCAGCGACATGCGACTGGATGACAAATATGTACCTCCTCGTTTTGAGCCAGTTTACAAGTGTATAGTAATTGTCAACGCAACAACCACAAACGCCGGTGACGTATACGGGCCTTCACGCACTCGTGTTACGTTTTAATGCCCCGATTGCCTACTATCAAAGGAGATACAAGCAAACAATTATAGCAGCGACACCAGTGTGACTTGGGCACTAGCCTCCAACATGGCGTTGAAGCCTCCGACATAGGGCAGAAATTTTACATAAAAGTCTGTATCCACCACTTCCCGCTGGCAGTACGCATAACCCTGAAGCACTTCAGCGTAATCTCGCAATCACACGAAAAATGGCGCAAAGTGCGCCAAGAGGCACACTTTAACGAACTTGGCCCTGCTAGTTGCGATGCATGTGCGCCTGTGTTTGCCCATCGGGGCGTGGTCGTCCATGCTCTCCATGGAGCACTCAGCACTCACGCTTATATCGGGTTGGAGATAGTTTGTACACCTTTAGCTTTCACCGGAGAGTTGGCGTGGAAGTTTCAGAGCGCACCAAGGTCACTTCGCTCACTGCAGCGTCAGCGTTTGCGACAGGAGCGGGCTGCTCAAACATATAGAAGTAACAGCTGCGACAGTTGTTCGCGCTCGTCCTGTGTATTCCGGTGCGTTCGTTTAGTGCGTTCTTTTTTTGTGTTTGAGCAGCGTGCTTTATTTGTCGAGCTGTGACAGATGTTAGTTCATGCTCGTCGTGTGTGTCTTCTTTTGGTTTGTATTTTGTGGTTCAGTGGTGCATTGCAGGCTTTTAACTGCTTCTTGCTCTTCGCGTGACATTAGCTATATCGCATTCATTGCTTCACCCTTTCGCTAGAAGTGGGGCTTTTTTATGCGCCTTTTGTCGCCATATTTGCGCGAAGTTCACGATATGCTGCGCCCAGATATATGACAAGAATTTAAGCTTTTAAGCTGCAATCGTTAAACCATGATCACGGGCGTTAGTCAGGGATGGTGATGCAGGCTTAAACGCGCGTGCCTTCGCGTCAAACGGTGCTATAGCTGTCAAATACCAGGAGACGGCGCACGAGCTCTTCACATATCAATACACAGTAACCACGCAGCTACCTCTGTGAAAAAATGTTTAATTTTTGTTTTCTACCGATTCGCACATGACTGAGAGATGAACCTTTTTTTTTTCATATATATCCGGGTTTTCATCTTTCTCCCTCATAAGGCTGAACCTTCAACCGGCTACCGGTGTTCTATGTAGAAGAAGAGTCGATATAGCGTTAATGTGTACTATAACGTAAATATTCGGAACATTCACCCAATAGTGATGTAATACGCGCTGTTCAGATCACTATCCGGACCGATCCGGGCTATGCTCGATCAGGATCAGGTGCTCTTACGCAGTCGTTTCTAATGATGATCCGGCCTGATCAGTAGAGACGATCGAGATGAGCGCATCGCGATCTGGATCTCAGATCGCGATTTTATTGACCTTAGCGGCAAGCTGGATCCGCATCAGTCTGGACCGTGCAACAGTGACCATTGTCGGGTGGGATCGAGAAAACCGATTAGGATTGGCCCTGATCACGATGAAAAGAGCCTGTGTGACACCGGTGTATAACATGTTGTTGAGGATGTTTCCTGTCTGACTGCAATACTGTGATATCCAGTTGTTTACACCTTGGTACAATTCAGTAATTTAGGCGCATATCAGGAAGCAAGAAAGACTCATCCTAGGAGATCGCTTTTCTAAAGGGTCAAGTGAACTTCTTGCTTTGTCTTTGTTTGGTGTGCGACGTCTTCGATCGCAAGTGCACTACGTACTATACACTAATGCACTCAGTACGTGTCAAAGATTGCGAAAGAGCCGTCACCACAATGCCGCGATGGCACTGACCTATAATTGTCGTGACACGAAGAGACCGGCACGGAGCCGGTCGAGCAAGCGCGCGCTGACCGTGTGCCCAACTGAGTTGCCCGTTCGGCCCGCAGGTGCCCTCGTCGGCGGCCGGTTCGCGGGCGCGCGGCTCCTCCCTCGCGGCGGTGGAGTCGCGGCGGCGCGCTGGCGAGGCTTCGCCCGCGTGTCCCGCACTGGGTCTCAGTGCTGGTGTCGCTGCCGCCGGCGCTCTGTTGCCCCACCCGGCGCGGTCGACCGCCACGCGCTCGGCGGTGCCGTCGACGATGGCAGCCCAGACACCGGGCGGCGTGGCGCCGCTTCCTCCACGCTACCGCTTCAGGGACCTCATCCTGGGGGACTTCGCCTACGGCGACGATGGCACAAGGTCAGCTCTCACAGGCCGGCATGTGTGGTCTCTGTGCATGCATGCTCACTTGACTTCTGCACGTTGTTTCTCGCCTGTTGCTGGCTGCGTGAGCGCGCACACACACGTGTTCACGAGGCGTGTTGTGGCGTGCCTGCGTGCAGGTATAGAGACGACCTAATATACCTGCACGCATCGCTTCGTGCTTCTCTCTTCAGGCCCGTTTTTCTTTGTCCGCAGTGGGAGGGAACAGGATCTTCCTTATTGGCGGTTTTTGTCTGCTTGCGCCCTGCATTGTGATCTTGTGTAACCTGCGAGTGCGTCAAGTTTCCGCACACTCACGGTTTGGAGCAGGATCTGCAGACTTTCCCGCAGGCAAAGTGGAACTACGGGGACAGGCATCACAGCATGGGACCTGTACCCCACTTACGTCACACCACCAGCATTCGGCGCCCTTTTCAAATTGAAACAAATGTTTAGATTTTTTTCTGCCAAAAAAAAAGAACGAAAAGAAGGATGGGTTCCTATAGGAAGCATGCAAGATAAGTCGGCTTTCAATCTCGTTTCTGATGCGTCCTTTCGTGCTGCAAGGGTTCTGTGTTATCTCCCAATTACCTTCACCTATACTGCTTTTTACGTGCTCCTGCTCTAGTTTTCCCTTTCTACTTATTAGTGTGTCAGTAATTTCAGGTAAGTTGGCGCTACTCCAACGTTGAGTTTATTTTCTATCTGAAAGCGCCTGACACGCCCAAGGGCTCGCCACAGCAGAAGCTTACACCTAGCACATAAAGGAGTATAAGAGCGAAAGCAGGAAGGGGACAGCTGAGAACGTCGGGTTGCCTGAAACATAACCGAACGTTGCTGAAGCGTTCCGAGTCGCACACTTTTTCGCCCGTACTTGCAACCCTGAACAGTCATTGTGGTTAATTCGTGATAGAAAATGTATGCCGTGTCCAAGCACAGAAACTTGGAAGCACCGCAATGCCGGAATTCTTCTGTGGTGCATCATGGAAGACTCAGGGCTAGAAATAGATCAGTTTTTTTTGTCTAATCAAAATACTTGTTGGTGTACTGATCATTTCAGTTGCACTAATCCCCTTAAGAAAGAAGACGCTTAGGAAGAATAGCCTTGCTGCTTAGGCCTAGAGCATGACCTTACACTACTAGTTCTGTAAGGTGAATTAAGATGGTCACTATCCACTGGTGAAACAAGAAGGCCAGCCAGCATCCCTGCAGAGTTCGTCAAGACACCCGTACTAGAATTGGTCGAGGTCTGCACTAAACAGTATCATCTTCTTGAGGAAGCGCCAGAACATCCAACAGAGTGGGAGACTTCTATTTTTCTTCAATGCATAAAAACAAAATGCAAAAGAAGTGGAATCATCTACCTTGCATCTCATATAAGCGAAACACTTCCATGAAAGGCTAGAATAGCAGGATAAAGAAATGGCAATAGAGTGCATGTGAGGTTCAACGTCCCGAAACCACCATATGATTATGAGAGACGCTGTGGTGGAGGGTTCCGGAAATGTCGCCCGCCTGGGGTTCTTTCACCTGCACCCAAATATGAGCACACGGGTCTACAGCAATTTCATCTCCATCAAAAATGCAGCCGCCGCAGCCGCAATTCGACCCCGCGACCTGCGAGTCAGCAGCCGAGTATCTTAGCCATAGACCCCCGCGGCGGGGCAAGAAATAGTATTAGAGGAAGCTGGTTTGTGAAAATGGTATGGTACGAGAAAACGCACAACAAATATAGGATGACCGATGAAAGCCAATAGGGAGAACCTTTCTATTTGGGTGTTTTAGGACAATTAGTATTTCCGAAGCTATTTTAGTTCTTCCGTAGCACTTATGCACAGGACAAGACGTGCCTACACGAGTTCGTTTCACATCTTTGTTTGAGATTCCAAAAAGCCTTGGGCGAAGCTGTACTCTTTCACCATTCTCATTAACCTTATGTATGCT
The DNA here is from genome assembly GCF_043290135.1 of Rhipicephalus microplus. Lineage (NCBI taxonomy): Eukaryota > Metazoa > Arthropoda > Arachnida > Ixodida > Ixodidae > Rhipicephalus > Rhipicephalus microplus. The sequence goes on from NC_134710.1 coordinate 341,632,957, forward strand.
TTTTACTTTAAAAGTGCAATCTCCGGAACTAATATATAGGAGCTAAAATTAGAGGAACAAGGGTAACTAGCCGACCTCATGCACACGACAGCAACTCTTACCATGGTGCATACAGGGCTCAAAAACAGTCATCCTGAAGGTTCAAAAATCAAAGCGAGAAGGCAAGAGAAATTGGTAGCTTTCAAAGAATACAAAACGAAGTTATGTGAAAATCAAAGCTGAAATACGCCAATTAATCCCCTGTTTTTACAGAGGTGTATGGAAGCCATTCGTCAACGTTGAGGAACTATTTGTAAAAATACTTTCAGAATCTCGTGCACTACCAAACGGACAAATATATCGGTCATAATGCATAAAAGAGGTTGATCTCGAATGTTTCTGCTACCCAAATGTGGTGAAACTACAACTCCCTCATTTAAGCTATGTCGTGCACGCCACAAGTTGAATGAAGCAGAATGACCATGTTAGCCAAAGATGAAGGTAGGACAAAGTGAGTCAGCTTGTGCACAAGATATTCAGGTGGTATTTTCTGGGCCACAGGGAAATGTGCAGAGGAATTTAAAAAGCTTGAACAAAATAGGTCTGACCGGCAGTCGTATACGCCTCGGGTCACGAATAGTCGCCATTGAATTGATGCTACCTGAAGTCAATTATACCTGTCAAACGATTCAAGACCAATATTGCTAAGCCTGTTGGCCGGTGTGTGTTGTTTTCCGCTAATGTGTACAGAAACAGCACCCGCTTCAGAAGTTCAAAAATACGTGTAAGGGTCTGCGAGGTGCTCTTTGATAACCTCGATTATTTCCTGATAATTTTGTCATGTTTAACATGCACAGAACGTTTACTGAACTAAACAAAAACCATTTAATACACTAAATCAAGCCAATTTTGGGGGTGTAGGCCAGTAAGCGTTTGGTTTCTTTGTCAAAATTACTTAAAGTTCAATTTTTATAATTAAATTTTGGGTTTTTACATTCGGAAACTACGAAATGTTTACAAGAGACGTCGTAGTGAAGGGCTCTAGAAACTTTGACCACTTGGTGTCCTTTTACATGCCCTGACGTCACACAGTACTCAGGCTTCTAGCACTTGTATTCTGCGTATTACTTGCCTTCTATGTGGGTTGTTTTGGCGAGAACGCACTGTGTGGTACACGAAACACAAACGAGGTCCCCGAAATTGAAAAAGCATTCAGCTGATTTTTATTTTGTCTTCCCATCGCCCTCATAAGATGAGAAGGTCCGCCTGCTACGTGCGTTATCTGTCTGATAAACGGAAAGCAAGCAGTGTATACAATTCAACGCCAGTGTGCCCCCGTCTGAGTACGCGACGGAGGCCCCTAAAAGAAACAAGTTTCCAAGGTAGCGACACCTTTTCCTTTCCTCCTCGCCTATGATCCTGGAGCGTCTCCTAGAAGGTTCAAAACTTTCACCAAAAAGCGAGTGTTTGGGTTCAGTTTCTACGGTGAATAGATGTAAATAAAACAAAATAGAACGAAATGAGTCGTAGAATAAACGGTTACCTTTATGAACATAAACGATACAACACAAGATTAAGCGGGGTGTGCTTTACTCAACTGGCAACCTTGTGCAGTTATATATTCTACACCACTAGCAATGGCGTTTGGCGTCGTATTCATACATCGTAGTTCGTCCAGTTATAACGAGTCCAGTTCTCCGAATGTGTTTTCTTCGTGCTGTGACACAGTGAACACGCTTCTTGCTGGATTCTGTCAGTGACCACAGGGCGTGACGTTGTGACGAGTGATTACAGCCGGCTTGTATAGACACAAGAAAAAACCGTGCCCAGAGTGATACGAATGCTTGTCTAGCAGCACTGCGATGACGATTTTTTTTTGTTGTGCCTATTTTGACAATTGTGATGACAGGCAATTCTGGTGTGGTGCACGGATCTTCCTGAAAAGTGAGAGTTCTACTGGTGAGGTGCCCCGAAGCAGCGCGTTTTACCTCCTTAACGCCGCATCCTTGTCACCTGGTCAAGCGTTAAATGTTCCCGAAAGTGCGCTGATTACACGCTCCAGCTGCTCTGTATACGTGCACACGCACAAGTATTTGTAACAAGTGGCATGCGTATACGCGCATTAGACGCGCTCCTTGGCGTTTCAATAAAAACCGACAAATAAACTCGCTTTGCAGATCCGCGTTGACGTACTACGTCGACAGAGTTGATCGAAAGCGTTCGCGTGAATTGTTACACAGCTACACTTCACGGCGTGCTTATTTCGGATAGCACAAGGTAAGTTGAAGAGGGCGAAACCGTTTTCTGTTGTTTTACGGCAACCCGGCATCGTTGAAAAACTCGGCTATTGCACGGAACAAGCACTGCGAAACAATCTTGGCCGACTTGGCGCCAACAGAAACGCTCCTCCTATTCAATTTATGTCCTGACTACGGTTTCGTCTTTCGTCACAGCCAGAATCTGCCTAGAGCCATATGAGCATGCGTACTCGTTTTGAACCTCCTGCATAAAAATAATATAGCCATTTTTCAAGATCTCGTGTGATGAATTCACCAATTGCAGGTGCGGATGGCATAGAAAAAGGGGGATAAACGAGAGAGTGTAGAGGACGGCTCGAGAACAATGAGTGACGCTACCTTGTTAACTTCTTCCATCTATAAGGACCTTATGCGCGACGGATTGAACAAAGAAAGTGACCCCTACCGCATAGCGGTACATCTAGTCAGCTAGCGCTCTGTTATCGAGTAAAAAGACATGGCTGTGATTGTAAAAGAATGCGCATGCGCAGTGCAAGCTCTCCACTTCAGCCGCTCAACGTAAAATGATACAGCGATGCAGATTGATTGATATGTGGGGTTTAACGTCCCCAAACCACCATACGATTATGTAAGACGTCGTAGCGGAGGGCTCCGGAAATTTTGACCACCTGGGGTTCTTTAACGTGCACCCAAATCTGAGCACGCGGGCCTACAACAATCCGCTTCCATCGTAAATGCAGCCGCCACAGCCGGGATTCGAACCTGCGCCCTGCAGGTCAGCAGCCGAGTACCTTAGCCACTAGACCATTGGGGTGGGGCAGCGATGCAGCTTCACCTCATTCTAATCGCCGCTCGTCTGTCCCAAATCTTTTGCCAACAGGTGTACATGCGTGAAATACATGTAGCTTTTGACGGTTTATTGTGTAGGACGCAAAGACAGTGATTCGGTGAAGTTTTTATCATACGTTGAGCACCCTAGAAAAGCCATGTGAATTGCAGATGTTATTATAGGAAAAGGAAAGGTGATGTCCATTTTTATGGATACATTCCTGTAGTTCTTGCGTGAAAGCAAAAATAAAACTATTCGTGAAGAACGTTTTGTGTTCCGCCTTTTTTTCAACAAGCGTTCGTACAAAGAGGCGCTAGAGAGTGAATGAGGCAAAGGAAATCGCGTTGCTAAGCTTAAGAACGTGGGTTTGATTACAGGCTATGGCGGCCGAATTTTGATAGCCTTGCAATGCGAGCACACCCGCGTGCTTACATTTAAGGTCACGTTCAAGGAACCCCAGGTTGTCAGAATGAATCTTGACTCCCCAGTAGAGCGTAACTTATAAGAATAATATGGTTTGCAGCATGAAACGAAGTATCATTAATTTCATCATCATCATTGTCGTCGTCATCGTCATATTATTATTATTATTATTATTATTATTATTATTATTATTACAAATCAGTAAAACTAACTGGTGCAACGGGGCCAGTATAGTAATCACGTTACTTATTTCCCACTCCTCTGACGCAGCTGAGAATACCATCACCTCGTGCCATGTCGCAAGTTGAAAACTTCCAGCTGGACTAAATGTTGTCTTATCGTCGAAACAATGTCGTCTGTCTTAGCAGTAGGAAATTCTGTAGCAATCCCGAGATCTACGTGAAGACCATTCTTTTTTAGTTAGTTCTTTCTTTACTTGGCGTTTCATTCCAGGTACCTTTTTCAGCCTAGATTGCACAATGGACATCGGTGAGATTGTGTCATATTGAAGAAAGAAAGAAAGAAAAAAAAAGAAAGAGAAAAGGAAAGAAATAAAGAAAAAAAGAAAGAAAGAAAGAAAGAAAAAGAAAGAAAGAAATGTTCCTGTAGGCATAGGTCTTGTACCCAGGCTGCTGTACATTGTTTATTGGTGCCGTTTGTTTAGGGCACAGTTCTGGGAGCATCGCAGTGCAATCATCAACGCCGCGCTCTCTAGTGCTATCGTCACAAAAGTTATTTGTGCGCCTCTTGATTTGGCGTAGATGAGGTTGATTTGCTGGGGATTTCAAGCGAACGTCAATGTTCTTGATTGCGATGTTCTGGCTGTAGAGATTTGTTTTCTTTCTATAGAAGCTCTCGGCTGTCTACGTTGGATTATTCTGTGCACAATTTGCGGATGTTCACTCTTAATTTATCCTCGACTATATCACTTCGCTTTTAGCCGTCTTGGCGACAAGTATGAGGCGTTCTTTCCTTCGTTGCAGCGCCGTCTGAAAAAGAAGGTCGAGCGAAATCATTCTGAGCACGATAGGCGAAAAAACGCAGTTCCACAAGGAACATTGTCTCCAGACCGAGTACTCTGACGATATATTTAGATCATAAAAGAGCAGCCACCAATGAGGCCATCATTACTGTTCTCGTTGATTTTACTTTCCCTTTATGTTCCGTTATCAGTGCCACTTTACCACTATGTCTAGCATACTAATGAAAGAATGTGCGACAGTCAGAAAAAACTTAGGCGCCTCATTACAGGGCGTTTGCAACTTGTATCCGAATTTTGAAATGACAAAGTAATCGCCGTCACCTCCTTATTACCATGTACGAGAGCAATAAAATTGGCAGCTGTGTACATAATTCTTGTCTCGATCTATCAGAAACCTATACTGTAGTACTGCTATTGCTATTTACGAAAGCGTTGCTAAATGGTGTCGAAATCTCGTTGCGGGGTCAGTTGATTGTTGTGCGCGGGTAAATGATTCACTGCACACGCGACGGAAATGCCTGAAGCAGTTCATTTCGTAAAAAAAAAAAGTATGATCCTGCTAATGTCTCTAAAGTTTTGAAAGAAACAAGAGCAGGGTAATTCTCTGAAAGTGGCCATGGTATCAAACTGGCCAATCGAGCTCTCCAAGCTTAGCTCTCCGAAACTGTACCTTTCTATGATGTCATCCCGGAACAAAAGGCACCAAACTTTGTTGAGTTTAGCTTAAAAAGACGGTTGAGGAAGATTTCTCTTCGATCAGCGTCCACTTTTAATTGGCTCTTCTGGTTGATTGATATGTGTAGTTAACCGTCTAAAATCCACCATTTGATTATGAGACGCTCTAGTGGAGGGCTCCGGAAATTTCGACCACCTGGGGTTCTTCAACGTGCACCCAAATCTGAGCACACGGGCCTACAGCATTTTTGCCTCCATCGAAAATGCAGCCGCAGCAGCTGGGACTCGATCCCGTGACCTGCGGGTCAGCAACCGAGTACCTTAGCCGCTAGACCACCACGGTGGGCTTGGCTTTTCTGGTTATGCGTCATGGGCACACGAACGTATTAAAAATGAAATATACAGGAAGCCCCGAGGTTAGCTATGCCAATAAAGATGTTTACTTAGTCTGGCACTAGTACTGGGCTCGTGTAGGTTATATTAGGTCACCTTAAAAATCAAGTTACGAGCATGCCACCTTTTGCTTCAGGAAAATAAAAGTACAATGGCATTTTGTCTTAGGCAGCTTGTTGTAGTCTCCTTTGTGCGTGAGAGCACATTGTGTTCAGTTTTTGCTTTTTTTGCGCCCAACAATAGGTGTGCAGTAGGGTAAGAGAATCATTATAATTTACTAGGCTCATATATTGCTTGTGATTGTAAAAAGAAATTCAATCCTTGTGCGCTTCGATGATGGTTCGCACAAAGCCCGGGGGTTTCTACCGTAGAGTTCGTCCACTCAACGGGACTTACGTTTGTTAATTAAAAAACGAATAAGAATAGCATGAAGAAAAGCAAGGAAAGCACGTATAATACATAACAAGAACTCAAAATACTTTAAAATTGGCTGATGTGATAGTGTTAATCACTGCCTCTGCAACTCCTTGACATGTACTTAGATTTTGTCTGATGTAGTACCTTTAACGTCGACTGTAGTCTTCTTATAAGAACTTCATTTGTGCTCCTTCACGTTTTCTTACTTATTGTTTTTACTTGGAACATTGGTCGTCCAAAATAAATATTTGCGCAAGCCAGTGTCAATATACTCCGCCCCACTTTTGCTTTCTTGAGATCGCTACGATATTGCTGCTAAAATATGAAGCGAGAAGCAATGTGAAACAATTAGAAGCTTTTAGAGAACATAACAAGAGGTGCATGTGATAATTAGTCACTCCAGGATCGCCAAGATAACAGGAACAAACAGAATGTTTGATCGCGCTGGCAATCCAAGGCGGCCTTAATTTGACGTGTTGTTCATCCTTTGTGAGCGCTCGCGAAGTAATTGTATTATGTGAGGAAAATCTGCTTTCTTAAGGAAGTTTCGTGGAGATATGTTCTGTTCTGTGTGTTTTGCTGTGGAGAGGTTGAGTTTCATATTACCTTGGCTACTTCATATTGGTGAGTTCTTTACATTATAACTAGCCACAAAAATTGGCGTGATCGAATGAACAATTTCAAAGTAGTTTTTTCTGTCGTGTACATTTTGCATCCTATCGTTTCAGAAAAAGCAGTCTGGTACTGTCACGGTCATTAGCTGTTTCACTGCCATCTACGCACATGTGCGTGCCCCACGAACACTAAATGGTCAGTGACGTACACGTACGTCATGGCATGTGTGTTCTTTTAGGGGTCCTTATGGCGTGGCTAGTGCGTCCCTCATAGTACGTAACCACCAGTGGCACATACCCGAAATAGCGGTCCTTACAATGTCTGCTGGATGGGGGCACTTTGTATATGATGAATACACGATGAAAAGATGTGAGATCTGTGCTTGGAGTTTTCTCTAGACATATGGACGGACGAACAGACTGACACACGCACGGACAGACAGGCAGAGGGATGGCCACAAAAAGAGATGAACGAATGAACAAACGGACGAATGCACCAAGGATCACACAGATAGGCGGACGCAAGAACAAATGGACAGACAGACTGACGAACGCTGCGCCCCACCAATCATCATTCACTCCGTGGATATGCTGTGATTTTTTTCGATCACTTCTATTGCTTAGAATGTGCACTTAGCGGGAATGATGGGATTTTCTCTCTCTCTCAATATATATATATATATATATATATATATATATATATATATATATGTATATATATATATATATATATATATATATATATATATATATATATATATATATATATATATATATATATATATGTATGTATGTGTGTGTGGGGGGGGGGGTTACTACAGTGGGGTGGAGCACCGGCTATCGCCTGTGCGTTCTGTCGTGCGCGGACGTGCGGTGGCTTGTTCCGGTTCCATCCTCCAGATTGTCCCCGCTTATCACGCCTGAAAAACTGATGGCTGTCACGTTCAGTCTCTCGAGAAACGACTGCTTTGTTACTCCCTCGTTCATCGTCGCTCACCGGCACGCGATTTGCGTGCAGACGCTATCAAAAATGATGCCGCCGTGGTAGCACTTTCTGTTTTGGAGACTTACACAATCCGCTTCCGTCTCGTCGGCGTTAAGACGAAGGATTATTATAGGTTTCTGACTTAATTTTGCTCTCCTAACATGCTAGCAACTACAAATATTTCTTCAGTGTGATAAGCCCGGCAGCTCGTTTGCGCTACAGCCCCTTGAAGACATCCGGTTTTGTCCACCGATGGTCATTGGTAGCATCGGTCGGCAAGAAAAGCTTTAGAAAATAGTCCGCTGATTTTCTACATTGTTTTTCCAATGTTTGACGAAATGTATTCAAATAAATGTTCTATTGAGCTACATAAAAATTGTAAGAGACTTTCTGAAACTTTACGCACGTTTCTTTTATCTGAAAAGCTAAAAAGATACATTTCTTACATTTAAAGTGAGCTTGACAACGTTCTTTCACTTTCGACGTTAGGAGCTGGTAAATGAGGTGACCGGAATTTTTCTGGGGTACAGCGCTTGGAATTTTGAAACCGTTTGTAGAAGTGCCTACCAGTTGTTGTGCCGCTAGCGAGTCAAGCGTTGATTTCTCCGAACCGTCGCTAGGCTGCCGAATTGAAACCTGATTCACTGAATGCAGCTTGTCAAACGATGAGTTGCGAGTTATGGCTCAAAATTTTGATGAGTTAGCGACATCTCGAAAGCGTGCGCAGTGAGACGATACTGACTTAATCAAAGGTGGCTTCCCTTCTTCTATGTTTCCAGTTGACGCCACATCGGGCACTTCTTTTTGATGCGACGCGTCTTAGGGTCGACTTCAATCCGGTGCGTGGCGTGACGATCGACCCTTACAGCACATGGACGCGCTTCCCCTCCCTCTTTGCCGGCGAAGGCAACGAAACGCCTCCTCAGCAGTGCCACCTCCGCACCTCCACCGCGCATGCGTCTCTCCCTGCCCCTCTCTCTCCTCTCCTACGCTCCCCGTAGAAATGCGCCCCATGTTTGCGTGAAACAGAGTCCGTCCGTTGTTTCTAGCGAATGTTCGTCGGCCCCCTCTCGGGTGGTGTGCACCCCCCGTGCAGCTTCGCATAACCTCAAGTTCCTCTTGTGCGGGAGATGTAATTTTTTTTGTATGTCCGTGAACTACACTAACGTTCATTGTGACACATATTTTTTTAACAGTCAAATAAGCTGTTTCCAGAATTTATCATGCGGTTACTCACGAATGAACCATGTCTGTGTAACACCCCAAATAATTTTTGTCACTTTATGGTTACCATAAAAGAAAATACAGTTTTTTCAATAGATGCATCTGGAGAATTTAAATCAACACTAAAAAGTGATCCTACGGGGACGCATTTGGCGAAAAAGTTGGAGTGACAAAGGGTGCACAAAGCAAACACGCAAAGGTTAATGTACAATCTTCTGTTATTTCTTCCTATATATATATTCATAAGAAGTTTACATAGTCGAATGCTGCCGATACCAAATGTCCGGGCAATGTAAAAGGAACAACACGTTATTGCGGTCACCAGAAGCGCATCGCTGTGAAATATGCATCATTTGGAAGCTATTCGCGACGTTTTCTATTTCCAAGTACACGAAGGTTTGTCCCGGCCGCCTCACCGAGACGTGTTGTGTAACTAGCCAAAATGCAGAGCAGTGGCCTTGATCGACTGCAATTTTTAACGAGCTTTGTTTCTCAGCTTACGTTGACGAGGGGTTGTCATTTTAATGCCTTTGGGACGCTCATAACATTCAAGCGTATTGGGCGGAACACTCAAGGTTCAGGGCAGCTCGCGTGTGCTTGACTAGATTATTCATGATCATTATCGTAAAAAAAGAAACTTTCAGCACGCACTACGCTTAAATGAGCCCTATCGGCTCTCGCCGGATAACGAAGTAGTAATAACCCAAATCACTTAAATAACTTCTTTTTTTTAATCAGCCAGGTGCGTCCAAAGTTTTGCAACGCACAAAGCGTATTTGAATATCACAGATATTGCTGCTGTAATCCGCTTTTAGTTAGCTAAAATCTCCACATTACGAATAAATAATAAAGAAGACGTGAATGTAGACAGCAATACCTTAATGCAGGTTCATCTTTCCCGACTCGCTTGTTCTGCTTACGAACAGCGTATCTTATAGCCGGCGTGCGCTACAAATAAGCCTCGTCATCGATGTAGAATGCATTATATGTCAAAGTGAAGATCTTCTTAAAACTTTTTGTCAAAAACGGAAGAAAATCATATAAGCGTTTGCGTTTTCTTATTTGAAGCTGCAAAATAAACGCTACGCAGCCAATTAGATTCGTTAGATTCGCGTTGTGTTCAGCCTACGGAACCTATAACCTACTGAAATGCTTCTTCGTGCGCTTAAAGATTGTAGCATTGATATCTTGCTATGTATATACTGTCACGGGGTCGTGACGTGAATGAATGGAGCAGACTGCAGGTCGGATAATAAACTGTTTATTTGGGCCTAACTTGTGGCCATGTAAAAGAAAAGTCAGATTACAGCAAGACGCTGGCACTGATAGCAGCGACCAGAGCGTCGGCCGTCGAATAAGTGACAAGCGGCGAAGCGCGTCGGCATTTATTGGACTTGCCATCTAATGTTATAGCGTTATTGTTATCGGCTACGTAGGTTGCGGAATAATCAGTAACGTTCACGAGGTTGGCGTAACCTACACAAGACGATCTACTACAGCCTTGGGGCTTTTCGAACATTGTATAGACGCGGTTTGCGCTGAAAGTAGTGTACCGGGATGATAACAAAACTTGAGGAAAGGAACGTTGTATTGCCCCCTCTGGAAAAGGCATTGTCCCGACGCATTAACAAAAGACGAAGGTACAGTAATAAAACAGTAAATACAAGCAATAAAGAACAGTAACAACAAAATACAGTCCTGAGGTTCACGCATGAAATGGCTTGTGGCGTACGACATGGAAGACTTCAGGTCGAGCACGGCGCCGTTGAGAGTTCATAATGCCGTCAGGAACAACCTCGTAGTCGAGTGGACCGAGACGTTGAACTACTCTGTACAGTCCGAAGTACCGTCGTAGAAGTTTTTCACCGAGTCCACGTCGGCGTATCGATGTCCATAGCCAGACACGGTCTGGTACTCCACGGAGCTTCGTCGAAGATTGTAACGGCGGTTGTCGGCCACCTGCTGATTCTCGATGCGCAGGCGAGCGAGCTGACGAGCTTCTTCCGCGCGCTGGAGGTAGACGGTAATGTCGAGGTTTTCTTTATCAGCGACGTTGGGCAGCATGGCGTCGAGCGTCGTTTTCGGGTTCCTTCCGTAAACCAGCTTGTACGGCGTCATCTGCGTCGTTTCTTGTACGACGATGTTGTATGCTAAGGTTACGTACGAAAGAATGACATCCCACGTCTTGTGTTCGATGTCAACGTACAAGGCCAGCAGGTAGCGATGGTCTTGTTGAGGCGCTCGGTGAGACCATTGGTCTGTGGGTCGTAGGCTGTTGTACGGCGGTGACTTGTCTGGCTGTATGCAAAAATCGCTTGGGTTAGCTCAGCAGTAAATGCCGTACCTCTTTCGGTGATGAAGACCTCCGAGGCGCGTGACGCAGGCCGATGTATTTGACGAAGAATTGGGCTACCTCAGATGCACTACTTTTTGGCTGGGCTTTTGTCTTGGCGTAGCGGGTAAGGTAGTCGGTACCTACGACGATCCATTTGTTTCCCACAGCCGATGTTGGGAACAGCCCAAGTCACTACCGATTTGCTGGAACAGACGGCGAGGTGGTTCGATGGGCTGCAGAAGTCCGGCTGGCCTTTTTGGCGGTGTCTTTTGTCGCTGGCAGTCCCAGCATGTCCTCACGTAATTAGCGACGTCGGCGGCAAGGCGTGGGCAGTCGTATTTCTCTTGTATGGCTTGGTGATCTGTGAAAAGTCTTTGAGAAAGCGTCTGTAATAGGCGCACAAGCCGAAAAAATCGGGAAGGCGGGAAGGCAGCGATGGTAGCTGTTGGCGGGAAGGCAGCGATGGTAGCTGTTTTCTGTAGGTTTAGGCGCACCCCAGTCTTGCTAATAACGTGACCCAAAAACAGGAGCTCCTTGTACGCGAAGAGGCATTTTTCTGGTTTTAGTGTAGGTTCAGAGCTCTTTATTGCTTGAAGTACGGATTCGAGGCACTGAAGTTGTTCGTCGAAGCTCGACGAAAACACAGCGACGTCATCCAAGTAAACAAGGCAAGTCTGCCACTTCAAAACAGCCAGGACCATATCCTTGACTCGTTGGAAAGTCGCAGCTGCCGAGCAGAGACCAAAGGGCATCACCTTGAACTCGAACAGGCCGTGCGGCGTTATAAAGGCAGTCTTTTCTCGGTCTTTCTCGTCGACTTCGATTTGCCAATAGCCTGTCTTGAGGTCCATCGAAGAAAAGTACCTCGCATTGTGAAGGCGATCTATGGCGTCGTCTATCCTTCGGAGCGGGTACACATCCTTCGTGATTTTGTTCAGGCGGCGATAGTCGACGCAGAAGCGCAGAGGTCCGTTCTTCTTCTTCACCGACACCACCGGTGACGCCTGTGGACTCTTTGAAAACTGAATGATGTCGTCGCGTAGCATTTCGTCGATTTGTTACTTTATGGCCTCGCGTTCTCGCGTCGACACTCTGTACGGAGTCACCCGGTACTTTCTTCTGTTACGATTCGATGTTTTGCGACGGGAGTGTGTCGAATTCTAGACGATGACGAAAAGCAGTTCTTGTATTTCAGGAGCAAGTTTTTGAGCTCTTCTTATTCATACGTCGCAAGGCTCGGATTAACGTCGAAAGCTGGTTGAAGCACTTGAGTCGTTGTAGTGCATTCGGCAGAATTAATGACGGTGGAAACGTTGCTGGCTTTCAGTATTTATTCGATGTAAGCAACCGTCGTACCTTAGCTCACGCGCTTGTACTCTTTGCTGAAGTTCGTAAGCATCAATTTTGCGTTACCTCCCCGCAGCTCGGCTATTCCTCTGGCGTCACAAATTGCGCGGTTGATTAACAGGTGTTGGCCACCTTCAACGATGCCTTGCATGTCTGCTGATTCTTGAGTGCTGATGGAAATGCTGACGTTAGAGCGAGAAGGAATGGTGACTTGCTCTTCCAGCACATTCAAAGCAGGTCTCCCTGACGGCGTGCGCGGTGGCAGTGCTTTTTCTGTGGATAGCGTTATTGTTTCTGACCTTAGGTCGATAACGGCGCCGTGTTGACTTAAGAAGTTTATTCCAAGTAGCACATTCCTAGAGCATTGCTGCACAATTAGAAAGCTGGCGTGATAAGTCCGGTTATTGATGGTGATTCTCTCTGTGCAAACACTAGCCGGAGTTATTACATGACTCTCCGAGGTCCGGATTTCAAGGCCTTGCCAAACAGTGTTTACTTTCTTTGCCTCTGTGACAAAAGGCCCACTGACGAGAGAATAGTCGGCCCCAGTGTCGACGAGAGCGGTGACGTTGTGACTGTCAAACATTGCGTCCAAGTCGCTAGTTCATCGTCGTGCATTTTGGTTCGGCCGTGGCGTTGGGTCACGGCTACATCGATTTGCTCCAGTGCTTCCATGTGGCGTCGCCAGGCCGTCTTTACGTGGGGTTGCGGCGTCCTGGTTTTCCCTGGTTGGCGACATGATCGGAAAGTACCGTCGGAGGACGTGAGAAATACAAAAAGACAAGAAGAAAAGAAAAATAAAGTTAGAAACAACGGAAAAGAGAAAGAAGTACATATTGCCAAAACACGAAATAAATGACAATGAAGACAGATAAAATTGGCAGTAAAATAGACAGAAAAAAGAAAAATAATAAAGAGATAAAGAAGGAAAGTCAAAAATGAAGGAAAAAAAAAAGAAGGCCGGCCGACTTCACAGTTCCAACAGGCTTTGCACTGCTACTGCGATTTTGCCTTTTCCCCCCCTGTACGCTTTGTTTCTAGTAAGGCTTTAAACTTGTGTGTCGGATCATCATGTTTAAAACTGCATAAGTGGTAGCTGCAATAAAATTGCCTATTTGAATATAAGGTATATGTACCCTTTCAGAAGCTAGAATAATAACAGGTTTGGTGTCATGCGATATATATATATTATATATATATATATATATATATATATATATATATATATATATATATATATATATATATATATATATATATTTCGCCACGTGAAGGCTCGTCGCTCACTCCCACTAAATATCCACGTAGCATTCGATATACCTTAACAATCAGTTTGCTGAAGCCACACCTTGCACGCCCATGTCGTACGTATTTGGCTTCAGCGCAAGTGTACAAATATAACAGCTGTATATTTTAAAATACGGTGTTCTCCTACCTGTATTTCTTTAGTAGTTGTCGTGGGCTATACTCTTGTATACATCCAGCATTGCATTAGGGCGTTTATATCTTTTTGTACTTTGTCTCAGTGTTTTCTCAATCGGTACGCAACTGCTTCTTATAGGCGTATGTTTGTCATGCGACAGTATATCAACCTAAAACAAAACAGGAAAATGTAGGCTTCAAATTAACACTATTAATACAACAAATATTTTGTAGTACAGCACTTCGATAATGGGGCTCCATCGAAGCAGCTTCAACATTCATTTTTATACCATTTCTGGTCATTTTGTTTCATAGCAGTAGATGAATGTAAAGGTGTGCGAGGCAAAAAAAAAAAACTGCATCAACAACAAGCTATTCTTTACCCAATGAGTTGACCTGACCCTTATAATTATCTGCCCGTGCTACACAGTGAAGTGGTAACTAGAACTCACGATCAGACAATGCACCTTACGTTCCGTCATACGGCGAATAGACAGTCGATACCCATGGTGCCGCGTCGATGCTAGCTGGCACTGAGTGTCAAATTGAGGACGTAATTACGGGGCATCATGCTGGAAAATCGGTCTTCGACGACGTCATGGCACGTATGCCACAATACGCTCAAATACGACAGAAAGAAGAGGTGGATATGGGAGAGGAAAAATGGGGCTGAACGGATACGTCACGTGAATTGCTTCCTCACATTAGGGGTGAGGGGAAGAGTGGGTTGCGTCGTGTAAGAAGCGGAAAAAGGAAAAAAAGGCTGCCAGGCATTAGTGTACCGGTGTGTTTACATATAACAGAGAATTATTGCGGTACCGCGTCCCATAACAGAAACAACTGCAACTTAATTGGCATAGTTACACAGATGAATCTGGTCGTCTCTTCACGTAATCTTCTCACTATATAGGACAGTTTGTATGTACCGATGCCGTAAGAGCTATACCCGTTCAGCCTATTATTATCACAATGGCCCTGCCTGCCAACAGCGAATAATACCCATTATGGACAGATTTGTGTCCTCCACTAAGCCAAATTTCGCTTTCGCAACATGAATTTTGAACGGAGATAATTCTGAAGTTGTGTCAATTCATTTTCGCGCGCGCGCGCGCGCGTGTGCGTGTCCGTGTGCGCGCGCGCGTGTGTGTGTGTGTGTGTGTTATACTTAAGTCAATAAATGATCATCGTTTTAGATTTACAAACACAGAACCTACAAACACCAGCTTCCCTCCACATAATTAATTGAATGCTCATTGGGCATCCGCTCGCTCTAAAGTCTGTAGAGCAGCAGATCTGGGTACCCGGTATGCCTGCAACAGTCCATATACTCAATTGATTATTTCCAGCACCTAATAATGAAACTAATGAAATAATTTAGTGGGAAAACATGCAGATGTTACGTGATTATTGAGTTTAAATGACGTGGCACTTGTCTTACTTACCAAGTAGCAGCATTGACATATGATCTCCACTTGGCGTTGTCGTCGGAAAGCTCTGAGGGAGATGCTTGTGTCTGAAGGACGAAGGTGGCTTGTCGAGGCTGGTGAGACGAAGCTAGAAATAATGAAATCGCCCCAAGTACGTTGGCGCTGTTCAAACGTTATCAAGATAAAAGTAGATATTTATTAATTCGAAGGTAATTATGCGGGGTTTTCGACCCTTTCGTGCCGTTGCGTTTACTGCTAACGCGCTGTCGGGCGGTGAACGACGTTCGCTGCGCTGGCACATGGACGTTTTTGCCGGTGCTATATGGCCAATTTCGAACATGATTGGGCCCGACCTTCATTCGCTCCAGTGTGCATTGAATGCTTCTATATGGTGGCTGCCAACAACAATTTATGTTCCTTGATCCGTATGTCACGATCGAGATCAATGGTAACGATCTGGCTCACATCAGCACCTCCTTCTATAAGCTGAGTGTACTGGGGAAGGCGAAAGGTAAAAATAAACATAGCTCTATAAAATATCTAGCAGAATTTCAGTTATATTTGGCTGTAGTCTTGAAATATTATCGAAGTTAGCGATCACTTTCAAGAGCTGGATTAGTAGTCGCGACCCCACTAAATTAGCACTACTCGGCCATAATGACACACGGGACAAACGAAATCACACACACACACACACACACACACATATATATATATATATATATATATACATATATATTATATATATATATATATATATATATATATATATATATATGATGCTTCAAATTGCACTATTGACATAACTTACCACACATTTGGCAAACGTTCTGGAGCAATTAACAACTGTTTCGTATAAGCTCACTGAAACTAAGTGGAAATTATTAGTTAGCGTAGAAGAGACGATTGTCGATATCGATCAATCTATTGGCGCTAGCTAGCATACATATAGCACGTGATATAGATTAAATAGCAGTTTGGATATCAGTAGTTAACGTATATACTCGGGGAATAGGGTTTGGCTGCAATAACGGTGAAATGAAGCTGGCGTGTCCCTTCAACCCTCGTATCGATGGTGAAGCCAGACCGGCGTTGCGGCTTAAACTGCTGCTGGCAAGACCATTGTGTAGAAACGTATAGCACATGCGGGCTAGCGTTGCTGCTGAGCCGTTTGCTGTGTGCGCCTAAGCGGATGGGACATTAAAATTAACCGTTTTCACAGGGTGGCGCGGGCTCTCGCCTACGCGTTGTCTCGACCTAAATAAAGTTATTTTATCATCATCATCGTTTCGCTGGGTAACTGACTAACGCCAACTTGTTTTCCCGTTGGTCTCAATATCGCGCATCATTAAGATGCAGTGCCCGCAACGTCACTAAGGGCGTCCTTCATCACGCCAGTGTTGTAAAACGCCTAATAGCTGTCAGGACGCTTTTGCTTCTGCGATACTGTGTAATTGCCATATGTACTGCGTCGCGCCAGCCTGTCGCAAGTGCTCGTAGTGACAACACAGCACGCAGTTCGAGCGCACCTTTAGACCCTGCTACCTGCGTATAGGGCTTCGCCCCATCGATCCACTGAGGTAAACCACAACGTTGTTCTAATGCAAAAGCATGAAGGCGGGCCTCAATTTTATACCGACTTGCTTGTGGTGCTATGAATTAGTGCGAAAGGGGGATTAAAGAGGTGAGATAGGCTCGTTGGTACACAATTACGACAAAGTACAGTGTGAAAAACGCAAAAATCACACAAAAAAGACAGAAACAAGTGCTCATCTATGTTAGCCTTTTTAGGTTTCTTGTGCTGAAATTTGTCAGAATAAAGAAAAAGCGATAGACTTTCGTTCACGGATTCGCAAAAGTGCATTTCTGAGAGGACGAGGCTAGTCAAGTTGTAGCTCATCTTTTTTTTTTCGCATCTTCCATATCTTTGTTCTTCTTGAAGGTATAAATTCATCAACCACTAAAAAGAGGTATTGTCAGTGCCGCCAGCAAGATGTGATGACATGCCCAGTTGAAGAATGGCTAGTGTATAAATGATTCATTATTATATATAATTTCGATTACCTCTAAAACTTATACAACCCTTGTGACACAGTGTGAAAAAAGCGAGTGACACCAGATTGATAACTGCTCCTCTGTAATAAAAGGAAGAAAGGGAAAATCCAAGAAGTTTGGACTGTTGTGCGGTATTCAGCACGGTACTTCAGGTCATTGGCGTAAGCCGACATAATGTTTATTAGATATATTATTTTAGTACTTACCTGTATACCTTGAGAACATGTACGCTCGCCTTATGATTACTTTTTGGTCTCTTTACTAGCCGGACTGCATTAGTCGCTGATGCGGCAAGAAGCTTTATTTAAACAAACCAAAACCTCAAGAAGTTACACAAAAAATGCCTATAGAGTGGCTACATACCGCGTTCATTGTTCATTGCTGTATAAAACCTCTTATATGTCTTTCTGCCGGCCATCAGTCTCTCTCTGCCCCTCTCTCTTTTCTTTTATTTTAAATGTCTGCAATTTTTAGGGGCTAAGCTTCTTATAGCGGCATCCGTTCGTCCCTTGTAGCCGTTGTAGTGTGTAACAAGTATAACATTTTGACCTCCAAGGTGGTGCTGGTGAGAGATTTCTTCTGTACGTTGTTGAACCACAAAAGGTAATGCTCAATGTACATGCCAATGGCTGCTAAGGAGGGATGAGAAACAGGAGCATTCGGCTTTCAGCTAACGAGCACGCTGCGATCCCCATTAGCAGCCATTGGCATGTACATTGAGCAGTATCTGACAAGAAAGAGTTGCTATGTTATACTCGCTGGGTGTAACCTCCTTAGTTTTAGAAAGATTTAGCAAGCGTTGAGCCGCAGTGCCATGAATACAATGAACTAGTATATACCATGAACTCGAGGTGGTTAAAGGTGGGAAGTAGATATGAAGCACAAGCCGTAAAAAGTAGAAGCCGAATTCTCCTGTCTCTCATTTTCCGTTAGCAGCCATTGGAATGTACATTGAGTACTATCTGAAAGGAAAAGGTTGCTACGTTATAGTCTCTGGGCGTAACCTCCTTGGTTTTAGAAAGGTTTAGCGAGCGATGGGCCGCAGTGCCATGAATACAGTGAACTAGTATATACCATTAACTCGAGGTGGTTGAATGTGGGAAATAGACCCGTAGCGCAAGCCATAAAAAAGTGTGCGTGTGCCACCCCTCGTTTAGTCCTTGGAATGTCCGCTGGATGGCGGTGCTTATATATGAGGAATATATAATAAAAAGATGCGAGATGGGGGTACTTGGAGTGTTGAATAGATGGACGAACAGACACACAGACAGATGCATGGATGAACGCATGAACGGACGCAGGGGCGGCTGCATTGACGAATGCAGGGACGGGCGCACGAACAGACACACGCACGGATGGGCGGATGGACGAATGGATGGTCACACAGATGGACGCATGGACGGACGGAAGCAGGAACGAATGGACGGACGAATGCTTCGCCCCACTCTCCATCATTCACTCCGTGGATGTGCGCCATTTTTTTTTCAATACCTGAATGACTAGCTCCGCCGCGCTTTGATCCAAGTCACGAGGAGACCCCTGTTGTCTCTCAGTACTTTGCACTTGTCAGGTATAGCACTTCCCAGGAACTTTTAATGAAATCGCTCATTAATGAACTTTAAAGTCAAATATTAGGTTGAAGTTGATTGCTGAAATAGCGTTCCAGAAACATTGTAGGGCTGCTTTTGTGCCAAGGAAGTGCTTATCTTGAAATAAGATCACGTTTTAGTGGTCCGCATCGCGTTAACACACTTCAAATTAGCCGCCCAAGTAGATACTTTCACGACACTATTGCCGTACACAACGTTGCCCGGCTTTACTGCGCGGCAGCCTACACTAGTAGCAGCAGAACGAAAGTAGCGGGAGCCACGGCAGCAACAACTGTCATCGAACAATTTTCTGTCATGGCTTCCGGGATGGCAGGCTCGCTTGGTTTAACTGGACTCGTTAGATGGCATGACCTGTTTAGTTTAACTAGGCTAAAACTGAACTTTTTCATCACTTGCACCATTTCCTATAATAACGTCTGGTGGTTCTTTTGTCTCTGAATCAAACAGAAAAGAACAATCAGCATTTTATTCCGTCTCTAGATGCACGGAAGGTTCATTATTTAGTGCGGCTATAGTTCGATTACAAGAGATTAATTGTAGGTGGTAAGCCTGATGTCATCATGATCACTTTGCGTATGTCCCACGCGTGGCGCATGTGTTCTCGTGCATTTACACTAATTTCTCGGTAAGTAGGGCGTTGCTATTGATAATATTGTCGTTTTAGACGTTGTCATACAATAAGCTTTCACTCTTACTTAAGTTGTTATTTGACTTTAGTTTCCCTTCAAAGGGGTACTAACACAAAATTTTACGGCTGATATAACCTTTGGGGTCTATTCCCGTGAACATTCGTGTATCATCTACAAAATATCAACAGCGAATATAGCTTCAAAAGTATTTTTTAATAATTTTGAAATTTGCTTGAGTGCTCGACTCTATCGTGCCGTTGACACCTTAGAAAAGGAACCTTTAGGGACCCCCTTCATTCCTCACGCAACCACGTCGTGGTCAATAAAACAAGTTATAATGACGTCATAGACACCATTTTTTTCGCCTCGTTTGTTCCTGCAGTCTATACGTCTCGGTGGCTGGTCGCCAGTGCGTGTCCATGGCGGACGCTATGAAAGTTTTGTGCTTGGCGAGACTGCAGTCCCATTCCTAATTGAAAGCAATTTTTGATGTGGACCGCGTGGAAGCGTTTCACAGTTGTGTGTGCTGACGGGAACGAGAGCTGCACACGCTAGTGGCGATAGTTGCACCCGGTGGCTTCTTGCTTTTATGGTCGATAATTAAGGGCCTGTAAATATTCGTTTAATCGCGTGCTGCAGCAATAGATGTGTCGCGCTATGAGTAACACCTAGATCTCCAGCAACACATTGCAGCAGAAAAACGCCAGGGCAAAGTTTTTGTGTCACTACCCCATTAAAACAACTAGCAATACACATACAAACTGAAACGAAATATGAGTATGAAAGTAAGACAGGATCCC
Organism: Rhipicephalus microplus; assembly: GCF_043290135.1. Lineage (NCBI taxonomy): Eukaryota > Metazoa > Arthropoda > Arachnida > Ixodida > Ixodidae > Rhipicephalus > Rhipicephalus microplus. Next base: position 341,653,361 of record NC_134710.1, read on the forward strand.
TGCAAGGAAAGCACCAATCACGAGCAATGAAAGAAAATAAAATTAATAGAACAATGCACGAAGCATGAAGTGAAAAAATAACAATCATAACAGTAAGTCACGGCGTTCCTTTGAGACCCATGATTACGTCACAACACAATCAAAACTCGATACCCATCACAAGTGATGCGCCAGTAACGAGCAAAATAAATACAACATTTATTATTATTTCACTGTCCATATTAACAGTGGTATTACATACAAAACTCAAGCCTGCGAAAGCAAATTACATAGCTTAAACGACTATGCGTTTTAACATAGGCGAGAAAAAGAAAGAATGGCATGAAAAGGTGGAGCATTGTTATACTGCTGGTACTCAATACTGCAGCGCCGAGAAAGCTTTTGCACTATACAAGTACTCTGAATTATTATGAAAATACTTAATTGTGACTGTAGAATGTATATAGATTTCTCAATATTTTTCAGCTTATACAATTTGATGAATTAAGTACTGCTGCTGCTGCTGCTGCTGCTGCTACTACTACTACTACTACTACTACTACTACTACTACTACTACTACTACTACTAATAATAATAATAATAATAATAATAATAATAATAATAATAATAATAATACAAAAAAATAGGAAAAATCAAGAAAAATAAAGTACTGGAAACTAACGACAGGTGTACAGAAAAAGTTGAAGATAAGCGACCATCAGCACACACCGCCAAGGCTTGCGTGTACGTCGTTCTGTAGAAAGATAACATCGTCGCTTTCAATACATGCCTTGTATTAAGACATCTTTGCCGTTCACTGTTTTACATTTGCGTCTACACCTTCGTCAAATCGAGTGAACGCTGCTTCGAAACTGAGCAAACAGCGACACATTTGATTGGCTTACGCATCTGTGTCTATATAAACATGCTGCGAACTTTGTTGCAGCTGGATATCGTCGTGTATACCTGGACCATGGCAATTCTCTCAGAGCAGCGAGGAAATCGGACAAACTATCAAAAAGAGAGGCATCAGCCTTGAACGAGTTAGGCTGGATGGGTTTTACGTGCGTCCTTTTTTTCTTTACTTCTTTTTTATGCACGCTTGACACGAACATTTTCGCTAGGGAAAGCCGGCGATTTGCAAACGAAAGACGGCTCCGACCGAAGGCATGGAGCGGAGAACGTGTTTCCGTGTTGCTATGCAGATTGAAATCGAAGGATACTATTTGTTTCACCGCCGGAAACATAAAAATTGACGAAAAATAGAAATAAACAGCTAGGCGACGCACAAGCAAACACGTCAGATGTGTTTGAAAGAAACTTAGTTCCGGCAGTTTCAAAACTCCTGGCGCAGCGCTCTAAATTGTTCTTTTACGGTGGACGAAAAAGATCAAAAACAAATAAGAAAAACTCGTCACGAGCGGTTTTTACTGAGAAAGGTAGCCTCAAGTTTTCTCGCGCGCCTTTCGTATTTACGTCATTTGTATTTCCCTTTGGCCATCACGCTAATATTTTGTTTCCCTTTCGTTAAACTGCAGAACTCCTTTGTTATCCCGCGCTTGAGCCTCATTTTTTTCTCTCTTTCATTTCGCGGTGAGCATTCTGTCCAAACGGTGACAAGGGCAGCGGAGGTCGCGTGCAGTACTCGTTTGTGCCGTCCTGGGGCTTTTATTTTTTCTCAAACGTCCAATATTCCTTTGCGTGTAAGTGCCCTACGCTGTAGTTTTGCTTGATGTCTGTTATACAATGAGAGAACTCTTTCAAACGCTGTCTTCTGAAGGTGATAGAAGAACGTCTCTATATAGTTTGCAGCTACTCCTCCTCTGTTTAATTTTTCTCTCCCTCAGAACAACGAAGTCACTTGTTCGTTCGCTATCGACAACTGACGTCTTCCCACACGACACTTGGTCTGACGCTATATCCGAAAGCCTCTCACTCGATGGGCACCATTGCGCTTTTTAGCTCCCAAACCTATGTACGTATACATTTTCGATGTCCCGCTATTCTTGGGAACCAGGCGGTGTTCTTTCTTTGGGTGCTACTCTAAGGAAAGGTCACAAAGGGAGGAAGCGCTAGATACGAAACCCGGTCAAAGCGTGCGACCACGCAGTCATGTTTGTTTCTCGCGCTTGTGTGCCCACGGCAGCAAAAGGAGATAATCGATGCGTGGAGGCGGAGAAAGTCGGTCTACTTGGGATCGACTTTTTGTTTCCTTTTCCTCATCCACGCGTTGCATTATAAAGCCTTTCTTTCCAAGAACTGGCATTTCTTCATCACCAATGTGAGTGTAGCCGCAGTTTTGCGTTGCTCGTGCCCAAATGAGCTCGCTGCATACTGTACCTGCTGTCGCTACTGCCCCTTCGTTTAGAGGTGAAGCTTCTCTTAGTCTAACCTTGTCACTGGTCATGCGTAACCGAGAGAAGAACAGACGAAAAAGAAAAAAATGCAAAAGAAATGAATGACCATTTATCGTCTCATGTCCTAAATGGTGTTATCTGCCGCTACTTTCTGAAGTGCCGCTACTCTCCGATTGGCTACTGCACGCGTTTTACCTGAGCGCGCGGAGACCGAGTGCCTCTCTCAATCTCCTGGATAGTCGCCATACGTCGTGCATTGTTTGCGGGGCATGGACAAAGCAGAGCGGCAGGCGCGTTGAAGACGCTTGCGCTCAACTTCCTTGGTCCACGTAGGCATGCATTCTCGACGCGTGCCGTCTGCGTTCTCGAACGTGATCAGACGCATGGTTGCATGCACGGACGGGTGGAAACACGGATGGACAGATGGACAGACGCTTCGCCCCGCTCATCATCATTCACTCCGTGGACATGCTGCGATTTAAAAAAAAACATTCTTCATTTTCGCGTTATTACAACGTGTTTTGTAAACACTGTTACAAAGCCGAGATGCCAACACGGTTCCGAAGGCGCCACTGCTCCGGTCACCAGCCGTTTGGTAGCGTGTGTTACTCAGCTCGCGACTACTTCTGCGCAGAGCTGATAGACGAGCGGACGAGGCGATGGTGAGTGAAGGCAAGGTTTAGGCGCAGCATTGAAATAGAGGCGTTACAAATTCGGCCTTGGGGCCGGCAGCTTAGGGACTCGAAGAGCCGAGATGTCTTCTCTGACACATAGGTCTACTGCTGGCGACGTTCCGCAGGGCTGTTTTTAAGGCACTGGGTGGATCCTTTGAGTCACCAAACGTGCAACCAGAAGCGCCGCTGGCCGTGATATCCAAATCCTCCAACGGGGACCCGCCGCTGCGCGTGGTTGCACCAAGGACGAGGGATGTTGCCACGCATTGCGTAAGACTCGCCATTGCGTAAGACTGGAAGGCGCCGATTGCTTCGCATGGTTGCAGCCAAGGACGAGTGACGTTCCCACGCATTGCGTAAGACTCGCCAGACTGGAAAGCGCCGATTGCTTCAACGGGCCCGTAGGCTAAGAGAGCTCGCGGTGCGTTGCGTGACAGACCGGCGCCACCGCTTGGTGATGTCGTTGAGTCGATTGCGTCAGGCGGGCTCGACCGCTGGCCTTGACACAGATTGCCTTTGCAGAGGCATGGACGTTCGGTGTGGACTCACAGGCATAACAGCACCCCCGCCACCAGACAATGCGCCAGAAAGACGAGCTGCTTCCAGGTGGCTCGGATGTGAGGCGCACTCGTTCGCCAGGTCCCTCCAGGTTCGCCTCCAGGGCCATGGGGAGAATGCAGCTTCAGACTCCATTTCGTGAACACATCCCATTCTTGAGGACGGATCCCAGCTCCACTGGCTTGTCGCCACAACTTGCTGGCCAGCTTCGCTCGTCTCTTCTGACGGTTTTTGTTCTCAGCACTTGTCGATGGTTCTGCAACTTGTCAAGAACGGTTCGACAATAGACAACACACGACACAAGCAAGTGCCCTCGGTCACTCCACTGAACACCAGACAAAGTATAGTACAAGATATTCCTAGGTACGTGTCTATCGGTATTTCGTTCCCTCTACATCAAGAAGCACATGTGGCACACAGGGCTCTTAAAATGAGAACTCAAATTTTTACATGTACACCAACGTAACGAAATAGAATACAACATAACGTTGGCCCCTTGAGACGACTTTGGACGAGAGTGCTCAGCTAAGGCCGTGAGGAGGACAAAATTTTGCCCCGAATTGCCAGCGAGGAACTGAAAGATGGAGAAGGTACTAACTAAAACGCACGGCTCAATGGGTCGGCACTAGCGTTTAGCTTTCTTTTTTTATAGCGAACGTCAAAGTTGTGCTGTTGGAGTATCATGCTCCACCTCAATTAACCGGCCACTTTTCGGTGACATGTTATATAACCAGGTTAGAAGACAGTGGTCCGTTTCGCCCAAAAACCTCCAACCGGAGACATAACTGGCTAGCTTTTGAACGGCCCACATGAGGCAAGTGCATTCCTTTTCAGAGCTACTGTATGCCTCTTCCCTGCGGCTGAGTTTTCGACTTAAATACAAATTTGGCCTTTCGTTACCAGCACTGTCTTCCTGGCACAATATAGCTCCCATGCCGCGATCACTCCCGTCGAATTCAATAACAAATCTCTTAGAGAAATCGGATGCCATGATAACGGGCTTTTTGCTTAGAGCCTGTTTCAGCTGGCAAAACGCATTCTCCTTTCCTGAGTCCCATACTATTTTAACCGGCTCGGACTTTCGAAGTGCGTCAGTTAGAGGCTGGCAATGCTAGAGTAGTTTTGTACGTAATACTGATAGTATCCAGCTAGGCCCTACAATGCCCTTATCTCGGATTTTGTGGTTGGTCGTGGATAGTTCACGACGGTGGCTACCTTAATTTCTGAAGGTCTACGCCAGCCACGCCCCACAACGTGTCCCAGGTAAGACACCTCGCCGCACCCTAGGTGGCATTTGTAGGTTTCACGGTAAGACCAGCTTCTTTCAGCCTGTTCAGCACGACGCGTAAATGCTCTACAAGTTCTTCCCAGTTGTTTGAGAAGATGGCGACATCGTCAAGATACGGCAGAGCGAACTCAGAGGGGCCTTTAAGAACGCGGTCCATTAAGCCTGAAAAACAAAAGGGCGCATTTTCAATCCAAAGCTCAGCTAAAGTGGATGATACGTTCCGAATGGAGAAACGAATGCGGCATAGCGGCTAGCACGCTCCGTAAGGAGGGCTTGCCAATACCCTCGCGTGAGGTATCGCCCAGGACAAAAAGTTATTCTTAAAAAATTGCCTTTTAATTGACAATCGCACAAGTATGAACCCTGAAAATTGAGCAGTATTGGTGGGCGCGGCGGATGGGGTTTGATTTTGGCCATTTTGGGTATCGTTTCGGCGGACAAACAGACAAGTCCAACGACAGACAGACAGACAGACAGACAGACAGACAGACAGACAGACAGACAGACAGACAGACAGACAGACAGACAGACAGACAGACAAACGGATGGACGGACGGATGCACAGACGGACAACCGGACGGACGGACGGACGAACGGAAGGACGGACAATCAAACAGACAGACCAAAATTTTTGCGTTGAAGGTTCTCAAGTAAAAGTTACTCGTGACTGACGTTACATCAGTTACTTTGTCGCAAATTTTTCGCTTATATGTTCCTTTTATTTTCACTTGCATCGCTTTTGTTAGTGCTTCCGGCACACAAACCTTGTTTTGTCCTGCAAATTCCTGCAATGCACCAATTCGTCGGCGCATTGAGTACTCAGAGGGCGCTGGAACAAAATAATGGATGCCGCTGGCAGCACTATGAGCATGATCGAATGTCACCGATCGACATTCACCGAGCCAAGAGCCGACAATGCCATAGGTCCCTTGCCGGCTAAAGCCTGTCACCGGCCTGAAATTCCACCACCTCTCTATACCGCCACTAGCTGTCGATGCGTCAGCAGTCCCTTGGCTACCTCTCACCACGGGACGCCATCTTGTGTATTTCTTTTCATTACATCAGTCTTATGAAGTACTGCTTGTGCAAGCCAGAACTGGGAAGCTCGATTGTTTTAATCACGAATAGAACTACTCAGATGCGGCGTTTGAACACTTTCACAACTAAACGTTTTATTCAACGCAATCTCTATGCCGTGGCTAGACTGTTTTGTGCTCCCTTTAGTTGGGCTAAAGTACAATGTGTTTGTGGCAGTGCGTTCAGGATGCACTGAAGCGCCTTTGGAAGTGAACACCCACA